>NW_027490459.1:0-227453 GCF_050948175.1 Xylocopa sonorina
TCTAGGAAATAGCGTTTGCAGATGCCTACGTATCGTAGCAATAGACTTCTAATGCTTCTTATAACGAGATATAGCATCTCATTTCTATGTTTCATGATAAGATATAATATACATTACTAAGTGTCATGTATACCTCGTATTCAATTCAGAAGAATGTAAATGCGACACTTCCATGCTAGGAAATAGCTTTTCAAATGTCTACGTATCGTAGCAATAGAGTTCTATTGCTTGTTAAAACGTGATATCGCAACTCACTTCTATGTTTCATGGTAAGATATAATATTCATTGCGAAGTGTCATGTATACCTCGCATACACTTCAAATGAATGTAAATGCGACACTTCCTCTCTAGGAAATAGCGTTCTCAGATGTCTACGTATCGAAGAAACAGAGTTCTAGTGCTTCTCAAAACGCGATATCGCATCCCATTTCGATGTTTTATGATAAGATATAATATTCATTGCGAAGTGTCACTTATACCTCGCATATACTTCAAATGAATGTAAATTCGACACTTCCTTCCTAGGAAATAGCGTTTGCAGATGCCTACGTGTCGAAGCAATAGTGTTCTAATGCTCCTTCAAACGGGATATCGCATCTCATTTCTATGTTTCAGGATAATATATAATATTCATTGCGATGTGTCGTGTATACTTCGTATTCACATCAAAAGAATGTAAATGCGGTACTTCCTTGCTAGGAAATAGCAATTCCAGATATCTATGTATCGTAGCAGTAGAGTTCTAATGCTACTTAAAACGCGATATCACATCTCTCTTCTATGTTTCATGATAAGATATAATATTCATTGCGAAGTGTCATGTATACCTCGTATTCACTTCAAAAGAATGTAAATGCGACTATTCCTTGATAGGAAATAGCATTTGCAGATGTCTACGTCTCGTAGCAATAGAGTTCCAATGCTTCTCAAAACGCGATATCGCATCCCATTTCTATGCTTCATGATAAGATATAATATTCATTGCGAAGTGTCATGTATACCTCGTATTCACATCAAAAGAATGTAAGTGCGACACTTCCATGCTAGGAAATAGCGTATTCAGATGTCCACGTATCGTAGCAATGGAGTTCTAATGCTACTTATATCGCGATGTCGCAACGCATTTCTACGTTTCGTGATAAGATTCAATATTCATTGCGAAGTGTCATGTACACCTCGTATTCACTTAAAAGGAATGTAAATGCCAAACTCTCATGCTAGGAAATAGCGTCTGCAGATGTGTACGCGTCGAGGCAATAGAGTTCGAATGCTTCTTAAAATGCGATATCGCAACTCACTTCTATGTTTCATGATAAGATATAATATTCATTGCGAAGTGTCATGTATACCTCGTATTCACTTCAAAAGAATGTAAGCGCGAAACTTCCATGCTTGGAAATAGCGTTTGCAGATGTCTACGTATCGTAGCAATAGATTTCTAATGCTTCTTAAGACGCGATATCGCATCTCACCGCTATGTTTCATGAAAAGATATAATATTCATTATGGAGTGTTATGTATACCTCGTACTCACTTCAAAAGACTGTAAATGCGACCCTTCCATGCTAGGAAATAGCGTTTGCAGATGTCTACGTGTCGTAGCAATAGAGTTCTAATGCTTCTTAGAACGCGATTTCGCATCTCACTTATATGTTTCATGATAAGGTATAATATTCATTGCGAAGTGTCATGTATACCTCGTATTCACTTCAAATGAATGTAAATGCGACACTTCCCTGCTAGGAAGTAGAGTTTGCAGGTGTCTACGTATCGAAGCAATAGGGTTCTACTGCTTCTCAAAACGCGATGTCGCATCTCATTCCCATGTTTCATGATGAGATATAATATTCATTGCGAAGTGTCATGTATACCTCGTATTCACTTCAAAGGGATGTAAGTGCGGCACTTCCTTGCTAGGAAATAGCGTCTCCAGATGACTACGTGTGGAAACAGTAGAGTTCTAATGATTCTTAAAACGCGATATCGCATCTCACTTCTATGTTTTATGATAAGATATAATATTCATTGCGAAGTGTCATGTATACCTCGTATTCACTTCAAAAGAATGTAAATGCGACACTTGCATGCTAGGAAATAGCGTATGCAGCTGTCTACGCGTCGAGGCAATAGAGTTCTAATGCTTCTTAAAACGCGATATCGCATCTCACTTCTATGTTTCATGATAAGATATAATATTCATTGCGAAGTGTCATGCATACCTCGTATTCACTTCAAAAGTATGTAAGTGCGACACTTCCTTGCTAGGAAATATTGTTTGCAGATGTCTACGTATCGTAGAAATGAAGTTCTAGTGCTTCTTAAATCACGATATCGCATCTCATTTCTATGTTTCGTGAGAAGGTGTAATATTCATTGCGAAGTGTCATGTATACATGGTATTCACTTCAAAAGAATGTAAATGCGACACTTTCTTGCTAGGAGATATTGTTTGCAGATGTATACGTATCGTCGCAATAGAGCTCTAATGCTTCTCAAAACGCGAAATCGCAACTCATTCCTATGTTTCATGATAAGATATAATATTAATTGTGAAGTGTCATGTATATCTCGTATTCACTTCAATAGAATGTAAATGCGAAACTTCCATGCTAGGAAATAGCGTTTGCAGATGTCTACGTATCGTAGCGATAGGGTTCTATTGCTTCTTAGAACGCGATATCGCATCTCATTCCTATGTTTCCTTATAAGATATAATACTCATTGCGAAGAGTCACGTATACCTCGTATTCACTTCAAATGAATGTAAATGTGACACTTCCATGCTAGGAAATAGCGTTTGCAGATGTCTACGTATCGTAGCAATAGAATTCTAATGTTGCTTAGAACGCGATATCGCATCTCACTTCTATGTTTCATGATAAGATATAATATTCATTGCGATGTGTCATGTATACCTCGTATTCACTTCAAGAGAATGTAAATGCGACACTTCCTTGCTAGGAAATAACATTTGCAGATGTCTACGCATCGTAGCAATAGAGTTCTAGCGCTTCTTAAATCGCGATATCGCATCTCACTTCTATGTTTCGAGATAAGATATAATATTCATTGCGAAGAGTCATGTATACCTCGTATTCACTTCAAAAGAATGTAAATGCGACACTTCCTTGCTAGGAAGTAGCGTTTCCAGATGACCACGTATCGTAAAAATAGGGTTCTAATGCTTCTTAAAACAAGATGTCGCACTTCATTTCTATGTTTCGTGATAAGATAAAATATTCATTGCGAAGTGTCATGTATACCTCGTATTCACTTCAAAAGAATGTAAATGCGACACTTCCATGCTAGGAAGTAGCCTTTGCAGATGTCTACGTATCGTAGCAATAGAGTTCTAATGCTACTTAAAACGTGATGTCGTATTTCATTTCTATGTTTCGTGATAAGATATAATATTCATTGTGGAGTGTTATGTATACCTCGTATTGACTTCAAAAGAATGTAAATGCTACACTTCCTTGCTAGGAAATAACATTTGCAGATGTCTACGCATCGTAGCCATAGAGTTCTAGTGCTTCTTAAACAGCGGTATCGCATTTCACTTCTATGTTTCGTGATAAGACATAATATTCATTGTGAAGTGTTATGTATACCTCGTATTATCTTCAAATAATGTAAATGAGGCACTTCCATGCTAGGATATAGCGTTTGCAGATGTCTACGTATCGTAGCAATAGAGTTCTAATGCTTCTTAATACGAGATGTCGCATTTCATTTCTATGTTGCGTGATAAGATATAATATTCATTGTAGAGTGTTATGTATACCTCGTATTCACTACAAAAGAATGTAAATGCGACACTTCCTTGCTAGGAAATATTGTTTGCAAGATGTTTACGTATCGCAGCAATAGAGTACTAATGCTTCTTAAAACGAGATGTCGTATTTAATTTCTATGTTCCGTAATAAGATATAATATTCATTGTGTAATGTTATGCATACCTCGTATTCACTTCAAAAGTATGTAAGTGCGACACTTCCTTGCTAGGAAATATTGTTTGCAGATGTCTACGTATCGTAGAAATGAAGTTCTAGTGCTTCTTAAATCACGATATCGCATATCATTTCTATGTTTCGTGAGAAGGTGTAATATTCACTGCGAAGTGTCATGTATACATGGTATTCACTTCAAAAGAATGTAAATGCGACACTTTCTTGCTAAGAGATATTGTTTGCAGATGTATACGTATCGTCGCAATAGAGCTCTAATGCTTCTCAAAACGCGAAATCGCAACTCATTCCTATGTTTCATGATAAGATATAATATTAATTGCGAAGTGTCATGTATATCTCGTATTCACTTCAATAAAATGTAAATGCGAAACTTCCATGCTAGGAAATATCGTTTGCAGATGTCTACGTATCCTAGCAATAGAGTTCTAATGCTTCTCAAAACGAGATATCGCAAATCATTCCTATGTTTCATGATAAGATATAATATTCATTGCGAAGTGTCATGTATATCTCGTATTCACTTCAAAAGAATGTAAATGCGAAACTTCCATGCTAGGAAATAGCGTTTGCAGATGTCTACGTATCGTGGCGTTAGAGTTCTATTGCTTCTTAGAACGCGATATCGCATATCACTTCTATGTTTCATGATAAGATGTAATATTCATTGCGAAGTGTCATGTATACCTCGTATTCACTTCAAAAGAATGTAAATGCGAAACTTCCAGGCTAGGAAGTAGCGTTTGCAGATGTCTACGTATCGTAGCGATAGAGTTCTAATGCTTCTTAAAACGAGATGTCGCATTTCAATTCCATGTTTCGTAATAAGATATAATATTCATTGTGGAGTGTCATGCATACCTCGTACTCACATCACAAGAATGTAAATGCGACACATCCATGCAAGGAAATAGCGTTTGCAGATGTCAACGTATTTTAGCAATTGAGATCTAATGCTTCTCAATACGCGATATCGCATCTCATTCCTATGTTTCCTTATAAGATATAATACTCACTGCGAAGAGTCACGTATACCTCGTATTCACTTCAAATGAATGTAAATGTGACACTTCCATGCTAGGAAATAGCGTTTGCAGATGTCTACGTATCGTAGCATTAGAATTCTAATGTTGCTTAGAACGCGATATCGCATCTCACTTCTATGTTACATGATAAGATATAATATTCATTGCGAAGTGACATGTATACCTCGTATTCACTCCAAAAGAATGTAAATGCGACTATTGCTTGCTAGGAAATAGCGTTTGCAGGTGTCTACGTATCGTAGCAATAGAGTTCTGATGCTACTTAAATCGCGATATCGCATCTCATTTATATGTTTCGTGATAAGATATAATATTCATTGCGAAGTGTCATGTATACCTCTTATTCACTTCAAAAGAATGTAAGTGCCACACTTCCATGCTAGGAAATAGCGATTGCAGATGTCTCTGCATCGAGGCCACAGAGTTCTAATGCTTCTTAAAACGCGATATCGCATCTCTCTTCTATGTTTCATGATAAGGTATAATATTCATTGCGAAGTGACATGTATGCCTCGTATTCATTTCAAAAGAATGTAAATGCGACTATTGCTTGCTAGGGCATAGCGTTTGCAGATGCCTACGTATCGTAGCAATACAGTTCTAATGCTTCTGAAAAGTCGTTATAGCATCACAATTCTATGGTTCCTGATAATATATAATATTCATTGCGAAGTGTCATGTACACCTCGTATTCACTTCAAAAGAATGTAAATGCGACACTTCCATGCTAGGAAATAGCGTATGCAGCTGTCTACGCGTCGAGGCAATAGAGTTCTAATGCTTCTTAAAACGCGATATCGCATCTCACTTCTATGTTTCATGATAAGATATAATATTCATTGCGAAGTGTCATGTATACCTCGTATTCACTTCAAAAGAATAAAATGCGACACTTCGTTGCTAGGAAATATTGTTCGCAGATGTCTACGTATCGTAAAAATAGAGTTCTAATGCTTCTTAAAACAAGATGTCGCACTTCATTTCTATGTTTCGTGATAAGATAAAATATTCATTACAAAGTGTCATGTATACCTCGTATTCAATTCAGAAGAATGTAAATGCGACACTTCCATGCTAGGAAATAGCTTTTCAAATGTCTACGTATCGTAGCAATAGAGTTCTGTTGCTTGTTAAAACGCGATATCGCAACTCACTTCTATGTTTCATGGTAAGATATAATATTCATTGCGATGTGTCGTGTATACTTCGTATTCACATCAAAAGAATGTAAATGCGGTACTTCCTTGCTAGGAAATAGCAATTCCAGATATCTATGTATCGTAGCAGTAGAGTTCTAATGCTACTTAAAACGCGATATCACATCTCTCTTCTATGTTTCATGATAAGATATAATATTCATTGCGAAGTGTCATGTATACCTCGTATTCACTTCAAAAGAATGTAAATGCGACACTTGCATGCTAGGAAATAGCGTTTGCAGATGCCTACGTATCGTAGCAATAGAGTTCTAATGCTTCTAAAACGCGATATCGTGTCTCACTTCTATGTTTCATGACAAGATATAATATTCATTGCGAAGTGTCATGTATACCTCGTAGTCACTTCAAATGAATGTAAATGCGACACTTCCATGCTAGGAAATAGCGTTTGCAGATGTCTACGTATCGTAGCAACGCAGTTCTAATGCTTCTTAAAACGAGATGTCGCATCTCACTTCTATGTTTCGAGATAAGATATAATATTCATTGCGAAGTGTCATGTATACCTCGTATTCACTTCAAAAGAATGTAAATGCGACACTTCCATGCTAGGAAATAGCGTTTGCAGATGTCTACGTATCGTAGCAATAGAGTTCTAATGCTTCTTAAAATGAGAAGTCGCATTTCATTTCTATGTTTCGTAATAGGATGTAATATTCATTGTGGAATGTTATGCATACCTCGTATTCACTTCAAAGGATGTTAAGGCGACACTTGCTTGCTAGGAAATAACATATGCAGATGTCTACGCATCGTAGCAATAGAGTTCTAATGCTTCTTAAATCGCGATGTCGCATCTCATTTCTATGTTTCATGTTCAGATATAATATTCATTGCGAAGTGTCATGTATACCTCGTATTAACTTCAAATGAATGTAAATGCGAAACTTCCATGCTAGCAAATAGCGTTTGCAGATGTCTACGTATCGTAGCAATAGAGTTCTAGTGCTTCTTAAAACGCGATTTCGCATCTCACTTATATGTTTCATGATAAGGTATAATATTCATTGCGAAGTGTCATGTATACCTCGTATTCACTTCAAATGAATGTAAATGCGACACTTCCCTGCTAGGAAGTAGAGTTTGCAGGTGTCTACGTATCGAAGCAATAGGGTTCTACTGCTTCTCAAAACGCGATGTCGCATCTCATTTCCATGTTTCATGATGAGATATAATATTCATTGCGAAGTGTCATGTGTACCTCGTAGTCACTTCAAACGAATGTAAATGCGACACTTCCATGCTAGGAAATAGCGTTTGCAGATGTCTACGTATCGTAGCAACGGAGTTCTAATGCTTCTTAAAACGAGATGTCGCATCTCACTTCTATGTTTCGAGATAAGATATAATATTCATTGCGAAGTGTCATGTATACCTCGTATTCACTTCACAAGAATGTAAATGCGACACTTCCATGCTAGGAAATAACATATGCAGATGTCTACGCATCGTAGCAATAGAGTTCTAATGCTTCTTAAATCGCGATGTCGCATTTCATTTCTATGTTTCATGATCAGATATAATATTCATTGCGAAGTGTCATGTATACCTCGTATTCACTTCAAAGGGATGTAAGTGCGGCACTTGCATGCTAGGAAATAGCGTTTGCAGATGCCTACGTATCGTAGCAATAGAGTTCTAATGCTTCTAAAACGCGATATCGCATCTCACTTCTATGTTTCATGACAAGATATAATATTCATTGCGAAGTGTCATGTATACCTCGTAGTCACTTCAAATGAATGTAAATGCGACACTTCCATGCTAGGAAATAGCGTTTGCAGATGTCTACGTATCGTAGCAAAGGAGTTCTAATGTCTACGTATCGTAGCAACGGCTTCTTAAAACGAGATGTCGCATCTCACTTCTATGTTTCGTGATAAGATATAATATTCATTGCGAAGTGTCATGTATACCTCGTATTCACTTCAAATGAATGTAAATGCGAAACTTCCATGCTAGCAAATAGCGTTTGCAGATGTCTACGTATCGTAGCAATAGCGTTCTAGTGCTTCTTAAAACGCGATTTCGCATCTCACTTATATGTTTCATGATAAGGTATAATATTCATTGCGAAGTGTCATGTACACCTCGTGTTCACTTCAAATGAATGTAAATGCGACACTTCCCTGCTAGGAAGTAGAGTTTGCAGGTGTCTACGTATCGAAGCAATAGGGTTCTACTGCTTCTCAAAACGCGATATTGCATCTCATTTCCATGTTTCATGGTGAGATATAATATTCATTGCGAAGTGTCATGTATACCTCGTATTCACTTCAAATGAATGTAAATGCGAATCTTCCATGCTAGCAAATAGCGTTTGCAGATGTCTACGTATCGTAGCAATAGAGTTCTAATGCTTCTTAAAACGCGATATCACATCTGACTGCTATGTTTCATGATAAGATATAATATTCATTGCGAAGTGTCATGTATACCTCGTAGTCACTTCAAGTGAATGTAAATGCGACACTTCCATGCTAGGAAATAGCGTTTGCAGATGTCTACGTATCGTAGCAAAGGAGTTCTAATGTCTACGTATCGTAGCAACGGCTTCTCAAAACGAGATGTCGCATCTCACTTCTATGTTTCGTGATAAGATATAATATTCATTGCGAAGTGTCATGTATACCTCGTATTCACTTCAAATGAATGTAAGTGCGAAACTTCCATGCTAGCAAATAGCGTTTGCAGATGTCTACGTATCGTAGCAATAGAGTTCTAGTGCTTCTTAAAACGCGATTTCGCATCTCACTTATATGTTTCATGATAAGGTATAATATTCATTGCGAAGTGTCATGTATACCTCGTATTCACTTCAAATGAATGTAAATGCGACACTTCCCTGCTTGGAAGTAGAGTTTGCAGGTGTCTACGTATCGAAGCAATAGGGTTCTACTGCTTCTCAAAACGCGATGTCGCATCTCATTTCCATGTTTCATGATGAGATATAATATTCATTGCGAAGTGTCATGTATACCTCGTATTCACTTCAAATGAATGTAAATGCGAAACTTCCATGCTAGCAAATAGCGTTTGCAGATGTCTACGTATGGTAGCAATAGAGTTCTAATGCTACTTAAATCTCGATATCGCATCTCATTTCTATGTTTCGTGATAAGATATAATATTCAATGCGATGTGTCATGTGCACCTCGTATTCACTTCAAAAGAATGTAAATGCGACACTTCCATGCTAGGAAATAGCGTCTGCAGATGTCTACGCGTCGTGGCAATAGAGTTCTAATGCTTCTTAAAACGCGATATCGAATCTCAATTCTATGAATATTCAATTCATTATAAGATATAATATTCATTGCGAAGTGTCATGTATTCCTCGTATTCACATCAAAAGAATGTAAATGCGATTATTCCTTGCTAGGGCATAGCGTTTGCAGATGCCTACGTATCGTAGCAATACAGTTCTAATGCTTCTCAAAACTCGTTATAGCATCACAATTCTATGGTTCCTGATAAGATATAATATTCATTGCGAAGTGTCATGTACACCTCGTATTCACTTCAAAAGAATGTAAATGCGACACTTCCATGCTAGGAAATAGCGTATGCAGCTGTCTACGCGTCGAGGCAATAGAGTTCTAATGCTTCTTAAAACGCGATATCGCATCTCACTTCTATGTTTCATGATAAGATATAATATTCATTGCGAAGTGTCATGTATACCTCGTATTCCCTCCAAACGAATGTAAATGCGACACTTCCTTGCTAGGAAATAGCGTCTGCAGGTGTCTACGTATCGTAGCAATATAGTCCTAATGCCTCTTAAAATGCGATATCGCATCTCATTTCTGTGTTTCATGGTAAGATATAATATTCATTGTGGAGTGTGAGGTATACTTAGTATTCTCTTCAAAAAAATGTAAATGCGACACTTCCTTTCTAGGAAATAGCGTTTGCAGATGCCTACGTATCGTAGCAATAGACTTCTAATGCTTCTTATAACGAGATATAGCATCTCATTTCTATGTTTCATGATAAGATATAATATACATTACAAAGTGTCATGTATACCTCGTATTCAATTCAGAAGAATGTAAATGCGACACTTCCATGCTAGGAAATAGCTTTTCAAATGTCTACGTATCGAAGAAACAGAGTTCTAGTGCTTCTCAAAACGCGATATCGCATCCCATTTCGATGTTTTATGATAAGATATAATATTCATTGCGAAGTGTCACTTATACCTCGCATACACTTCAAATGAATGTAAATTCGACACTTCCTTCCTAGGAAATAGCGTTTGCAGATGCCTACGTGTCGAAGCAATAGTGTTCTAATGCTCCTTCAAACGGGATATCGCATCTCATTTCTATGTTTCAGGATAATATATAATATTCATTGCGATGTGTCGTGTATACTTCGTATTCACATCAAAAGAATGTAAATGCGGTACTTCCTTGCTAGGAAATAGCGATTCCAGATATCTATGTATCGTAGCAGTAGAGTTCTAATGCTACTTAAAACGCGATATCACATCTCTCTTCTATGTTTCATGATAAGATATAATATTCATTGCGAAGTGTCATGTATACCTCGTATTCACTTCAAAAGAATGTAAATGCGACTATTCCTTGCTAGGAAATAGCATTTGCAGATGTCTACGTCTCGTAGCAATAGAGTTCCAATGCTTCTCAAAACGCGATATCGCATCTCATTTCTATGCTTCATGATAAGATATAATATTCATTGCGAAGTGTCATGTATACCTCGTATTCACATCAAAAGAATGTAAGTGCGACACTTCCATGCTAGGAAATAGCGTATTCAGATGTCCACGTATCGTAGCAATGGAGTTCTAATGCTACTTATATCGCGATGTCGCAACGCATTTCTACGTTTCGTGATAAGATTCAATATTCATTGCAAAGTGTCATGTACACCTCGTATTCACTTAAAAGGAATGTAAATGCCGCACTCTCATGCTAGGAAATAGCGTCTGCAGATGTGTACGCGTCGAGGCAATAGAGTTCGAATGCTTCTTAAAATGCGATATCGCAACTCACTTCTATGTTTCATGATAAGATATAATATTCATTGCGAAGTGTCATGTATACCTCGTATTCACTTCAAAAGAATGTAAGCGCGAAACTTCCATGCTTGGAAATAGCGTTTGCAGATGTCTACGTATCGTAGCAATAGAGTTCTAATGCGTCTTAAAACGAGATGCCGCATTTCATTTCTATGTTTCGTGATAAGATATAATATTCATTGCGAAGTGTCATGTATACCTCGTATTCACTTCAAGAGAATGTAAATGCGACACTTCCATGCTAGGAAGTAGCGTTTGCAGATGTCTACGTATCGTAGCAATAGAGTTCTAGTGCTTCATAGAACGCGATATCGCATCTCACACCTATGTTTCATGATAAGATATAATATTCATTGCGAAGTGTCATGTATACCTCGTATTCACTTCAAAAGAATGTAAATGCGACACTTCCATGCTAGGAAGTAGCGTTTGCAGATGTCTGCATATAATAGCAATAGAGTTCTAATGCTTCTCAAAACGCGATATAGCACATCATTCCTATGTTTCATGATAAGCTATAATATTCATTGCGAAGTGTCATGTATATCTCGTATTCACTTCAAAAGAATGTAAACGCGACACTTCCATGCTAGGAAATAGCGTTTGCAGATGTATACGTATCGTAGCAATAGAGTTCTAATGCTTCTTAAAATGCGATATCGCATCTCACTGCTATGTTTCATGATAAGATACAATATTCATTATGGAGTGTTATGTATACCTCGTACTCAATTCAAAAGAATGTAAATGCGACCCTTCCATTCTTGGAAATAGCGTTTGCAGATGTCTACGTATCGTAGCAATAGAGTTCTAATGCTTCTTAAAACGCGATAAAGCATCTCACTTCTATGTTTCATGATAAGATATAATATTCAGTGCGATTTGTCATGTATACCTCGATTTCACTTCACAAGAATGTAAATGCGACACTTCCTTGCTAGGAAATATTGTTTGCAGATGTCTACGTATCACAGCAATAGAGTACTAATGCTTCTTAAAACGAGATGTCGTATTTCATTTCTATGTTTAATAATAAGATACAATTCTCATGTATACCTCGCACTCACTTCAGTGGAATGTAAGTGCCACATGTCCATGCTAGGAAATAGAGTTTGCAGATGTCTACGTATATTAGCAATAGAGTTCCAATGCTTCTCAAAACGCGATATAGCACCTCATTCCTATGTTTCATGATAAGATATAATATTCATTTCGATGTGTCATGTATATCTCGTATTCACTTCAAAAGAATGTAAATGCGACACTTCCATGCTTGGAAATAGCGTTTGCAGATGTCTACGTAACGTAGCAATAGATTTCTGATGCTTCTTAAAACGCGATATCGCCTCTCACTGCTATGTTTCATGAAAAGATATAATATTCATTATGGAGTGTTTTGTATACCTCGTACTCACTTCAAAATAGTGTAAATGCGACCCTTCCATGCTAGGAAATAGCATTTGCAGATGTCTACGTATCGTAGCAATAGAGTTCTAATGCTTCTTAGAACGCGATATCGCATCTCACTTCTATGTTCCATGATAAGATAAAATATTCATTGCGAAGTGTCATGTATACCTCGATTTCACTTCACAAGAATGTAAATGCGACACTTCCTTGCTAGGAAATATTGTTTGCAGATGTCTACGTATCGCAGCAATAGAGTCCTAATGTGTCTTAAAACGAGATGTCGCATTTCATTTCTACGTTTCGTGATAAGATATAATATTCACTGTGGACTGTTATGTATACCTCGTACTCACTTCAGTGGAATGTAAGTGTAATGCTAGGAAATGGCGTTTGCAGATGTCTACGTATCGCAGCAATAGAGTTCTAATGCTTCTCAAAACGCGATATGGCACCTCATTCCTATGTCTCATGATTAGATATAATATTCATTGCGAAGTGTCATGTATACCTCGTATTCACTTCAAAAGAATGTAAATGCGACACTTCCATGCTAGGAAGTAGCGTTTGCAGATGTCTACGTATCGTAGCAATAGAGTTCTAGTGCTTCTTAGAACGCGATATCGCATCTCACTTCTATGTTTCATGATAAGATATAATATTCATTGCGAAGTGTCATGTATACCTCGTATTCACTTCAAAAGAATGTAAATGCGACACTTCCATGCTAGGAAGTAGCGTTTGCAGATGTCTACATATAATAGCAATAGAGTTCTAATGCTTCTCAAAACGCGATATAGCACATCATTCCTATGTTTCATGGTAAGCTATAATATTCATTGCGAAGTGTCATGTATATCTCGTATTCACTTCAAAAGAATGTAAACGCGACACTTCCATGCTAGGAAATAGCGTTTGCAGATGTCCACGTATCGCAGCAATAGAGTTCTAATGCTTCCTAAAACGCGATATCGCATCTCACTACTACGTTTCATGAGAGGATATAATATTCATTATGGAGTGTTATGTATACCTCGTACTCACTTCAAAAGAATGTAAATGCGACCCTTCCATGCTAGGAAATAGTGTCTGCAGATGTCTACGTATCGTAGCAATAGAGTTCTACTGCTTCTTAGAACGCGAAATCGCATCTCACTTCTATGTTTCATGAAAAGATATAATATTCATTGCGAAGTGTCATCTATACCTCATATTCACTTCAAAAGAATGTAAATGCGACACTTCCATGCTAGGAAATAGTGTTTGCAGATGTCTACGTATCGTAGCAATAGGGTTCTAATGCTTCTTAGAACGCGATATCGCATCTCACTTCTATGTTTCATGATAAGATATAATATTCATTTCGAAGTATCATGTATATCTCGTATTCACTTCAAAAGAATGTAAACGCGAAACTTCCATGCTTGGAAATTGCGTTTGCAGATGTCTACGTATCGTAGCAATAGATTTCTAATGCTTCTTAAAACGCGATATCGCATCTCACTGCTATGTTTCATGAAAAGGTATAATATTCATTATGGAGTGTTATGTATACCTCGTACTCACTTCAAAAGAGTGTAAATGCGACCCTTCCATGCTAGGAAATAGCGTTTGCAGATGTCTACGTATCGTAGCAATAGAGTTCTAATGCTTCTTAGAACGCGATATCGCATCTCACTTCTATGTTTCATGATAAGATATAATATTCATTACGAAGTGTCATGTATACCTCGTATTCACATCAAAAGAATGTAAGTGCGACACTTCCATGCTAGGAAATGGCGTTTGCAGATGTCTACGTATCGTAGCAATAGAGTTCTAATGCGTCTTAAAACGAGATGCCGCATTTCATTTCTATGTTTCGTGATAAGATATAATATTCAGTGTGGAGTGTTATGTATACCTCGTATTCACTTCAGTGGAATGAAAGTGGAATGTAAGTGTAATGCTAGGAAATAGAGTTTGCAGATCTCTACGCATATTAGCAATAGAGTTCTAATGCTTCTCAAAACGCGATATAGCACCTCATTCCTATGTTTCATGATAAGATATAATATTCATTGCGAAGTGTCATGTATATCTCGTATTGACTTCAAGAGAATGTAAATGCGACCCTTCCATGCTAGGAAATAGCGTCTGCAGATGTCTACGTATCGTAGCAATAGAGTTCTAATGCTTCTTAGAACGCGAAATCGCATCTCACTTCTATGTTTCATGATAAGATATAATATTCATTGCGAAGTGTCATCTATACCTCATATTCACTTCAAAAGAATGTAAATGCGACCCTTCCATTCTTGGAAATAGCGTTTGCAGATGTCTACGTATCGTAGCAATAGAGTTCTAATGCTTCTTAAAACGCGATAAAGCATCTCACTTCTATGTTTCATGATAAGATATAATATTCAGTGCGATTTGTCATGTATACCTCGATTTCACTTCACAAGAATGTAAATGCGACACTTCCTTGCTAGGAAATATTGTTTGCAGATGTCTACGTATCACAGCAATAGAGTACTAATGCTTCTTAAAACGAGATGTCGTATTTCATTTCTATGTTTAATAATAAGGTATAATTCTCATTGTGTAATGTTATGTATACCTCGCACTCACTTCAGTGGAATGTAAGTGCCACATGTCCATGCTAGGAAATAGAGTTTGCAGATGTCTACGTATATTAGCAATAGGGTTCCAATGCTTCTCAAAACGCGATATAGCACCTCATTCCTATGTTTCATGATAAGATATAATATTCATTTCGATGTGTCATGTATATCTCGTATTCACTTCAAAAGAATGTAAATGCGACACTTCCATGCTTGGAAATAGCGTTTGCAGATGTCTACGTAACGTAGCAATAGATTTCTGATGCTTCTTAAAACGCGATATCGCATCTCACTGCTATGTTTCATGAAAAGATATAATATTCATTATGGAGTGTTTTGTATACCTCGTACTCACTTCAAAATAGTGTAAATGCGACCCTTCCATGCTAGGAAATAGCATTTGCAGATGTCTACGTATCGTAGCAATAGAGTTCTAATGCTTCTTAGAACGCGATATCGCATCTCACTTCTATGTTCCATGATAAGATAAAATATTCATTGCGAAGTGTCATGTATACCTCGATTTCACTTCACAAGAATGTAAATGCGACACTTCCTTGCTAGGAAATATTGTTTGCAGATGTGTACGTATCGCAGCAATAGAGTCCTAATGTGTCTTAAAACGAGATGTCGCATTTCATTTCTACGTTTCGTGATAAGATATAATATTCACTGTGGACTGTTATGTATACCTCGTACTCACTTCAGTGGAATGTAAGTGTAATGCTAGGAAATGGCGTTTGCAGATGTCTACGTATCGCAGCAATAGAGTTCTAATGCTTCTCAAAACGCGATATGGCACCTCATTCCTATGTCTCATGATTAGATATAATATTCATTGCGAAGTGTCATGTATACCTCGTATTCACTTCAAAAGAATGTAAATGCGACACTTCCATGCTAGGAAGTAGCGTTTGCAGATGTCTACGTATCGTAGCAATAGAGTTCTAGTGCTTCTTAGAACGCGATATCGCATCTCACTTCTATGTTTCATGATAAGATATAATATTCATTGCGAAGTGTCATGTATACCTCGTATTCACTTCAAAAGAATGTAAATGCGACACTTCCATGCTAGGAAGTAGCGTTTGCAGATGTCTACATATAATAGCAATAGAGTTCTAATGCTTCTCAAAACGCGATATAGCACATCATTCCTATGTTTCATGGTAAGCTATAATATTCATTGCGAAGTGTCATGTATATCTCGTATTCACTTCAAAAGAATGTAAACGCGACACTTCCATGCTAGGAAATAGCGTTTGCAGATGTCCACGTATCGCAGCAATAGAGTTCTAATGCTTCCTAAAACGCGATATCGCATCTCACTACTACGTTTCATGAGAGGATATAATATTCATTATGGAGTGTTATGTATACCTCGTACTCACTTCAAAAGAATGTAAATGCGACCCTTCCATGCTAGGAAATAGTGTCTGCAGATGTCTACGTATCGTAGCAATAGAGTTCTACTGCTTCTTAGAACGCGAAATCGCATCTCACTTCTATGTTTCATGAAAAGATATAATATTCATTGCGAAGTGTCATCTATACCTCATATTCACTTCAAAAGAATGTAAATGCGACACTTCCATGCTAGGAAATAGTGTTTGCAGATGTCTACGTATCGTAGCAATAGGGTTCTAATGCTTCTTAGAACGCGATATCGCATCTCACTTCTATGTTTCATGATAAGATATAATATTCATTTCGAAGTGTCATGTATATCTCGTATTCACTTCAAAAGAATGTAAACGCGAAACTTCCATGCTTGGAAATTGCGTTTGCAGATGTCTACGTATCGCAGCAATAGAGTTCTAATGCTTCTCAAAACGCGATATGGCACCTCATTCCTATGTCTCATGATTAGATATAATATTCATTGCGAAGTGTCATGTATACCTCGTATTCACTTCAAAAGAATGTAAATGCGACACTTCCATGCTAGGAAGTAGCGTTTGCAGATGTCTACGTATCGTAGCAATAGAGTTCTAGTGCTTCTTAGAACGCGATATCGCATCTCACTTCTATGTTTCATGATAAGATATAATATTCATTGCGAAGTGTCATGTATACCTCGTATTCACTTCAAAAGAATGTAAATGCGACACTTCCATGCTAGGAAGTAGCGTTTGCAGATGTCTACATATAATAGCAATAGAGTTCTAATGCTTCTCAAAACGCGATATAGCACATCATTCCTATGTTTCATGGTAAGCTATAATATTCATTGCGAAGTGTCATGTATATCTCGTATTCACTTCAAAAGAATGTAAACGCGACACTTCCATGCTAGGAAATAGCGTTTGCAGATGTCCACGTATCGCAGCAATAGAGTTCTAATGCTTCCTAAAACGCGATATCGCATCTCACTACTACGTTTCATGAGAGGATATAATATTCATTATGGAGTGTTATGTATACCTCGTACTCACTTCAAAAGAATGTAAATGCGACCCTTCCATGCTAGGAAATAGTGTCTGCAGATGTCTACGTATCGTAGCAATAGAGTTCTACTGCTTCTTAGAACGCGAAATCGCATCTCACTTCTATGTTTCATGAAAAGATATAATATTCATTGCGAAGTGTCATCTATACCTCATATTCACTTCAAAAGAATGTAAATGCGACACTTCCATGCTAGGAAATAGTGTTTGCAGATGTCTACGTATCGTAGCAATAGGGTTCTAATGCTTCTTAGAACGCGATATCGCATCTCACTTCTATGTTTCATGATAAGATATAATATTCATTTCGAAGTGTCATGTATATCTCGTATTCACTTCAAAAGAATGTAAACGCGAAACTTCCATGCTTGGAAATTGCGTTTGCAGATGTCTACGTATCGTAGCAATAGATTTCTAATGCTTCTTAAAACGCGATATCGCATCTCACTGCTATGTTTCATGAAAAGGTATAATATTCATTATGGAGTGTTATGTATACCTCGTACTCACTTCAAAAGAGTGTAAATGCGACCCTTCCATGCTAGGAAATAGCGTTTGCAGATGTCTACGTATCGTAGCAATAGAGTTCTAATGCTTCTTAGAACGCGATATCGCATCTCACTTCTATGTTTCATGATAAGATATAATATTCATTACGAAGTGTCATGTATACCTCGTATTCACATCAAAAGAATGTAAGTGCGACACTTCCATGCTAGGAAATGGCGTTTGCAAATGTCTACGTATCGTAGCAATAGAGTTCTAATGCGTCTTAAAACGAGATGCCGCATTTCATTTCTATGTTTCGTGATAAGATATAATATTCAGTGTGGAGTGTTATGTATACCTCGTATTCACTTCAGTGGAATGAAAGTGGAATGTAAGTGTAATGCTAGGAAATAGAGTTTGCAGATCTCAACGCATATTAGCAATAGAGTTCTAATGCTTCTCAAAACGCGATATAGCACCTCATTCCTATGTTTCATGATAAGATATAATATTCATTGCGAAGTGTCATGTATATCTCGTATTCACTTCAAGAGAATGTAAATGCGACCCTTCCATGCTAGGAAATAGCGTCTGCAGATGTCTACGTACCGTAGCAATAGAGTTCTAATGCTTCTTAGAACGCGAAATCGCATCTCACTTCTATGTTTCATGATAAGATATAATATTCATTGCGAAGTGTCATCTATACCTCATATTCACTTCAAAAGAATGTAAATGAGACACTTCCATGCTAGGAAATAGTGTTTGCAGATGTCTACGTATCGTAGCAATAGGGTTCTAGTGCTTCTTAGAACGCGATATCGCATCTCACTTCTATGTTCCATGATAAGATATAATATTCATTGCGAAGTGTCATGTATACCTCGATTTCACTTCACAAGAATGTAAATGCGACACTTCCTTGCTAGGAAATATTGTTTGCAGATATCTACGTATCACAGCAATAGAGTACTAATGCTTCTTAAAACGAGATGTCGTATTTCATTTCTATGTTTAATAATAAGATATAATTCTCATTGTGTAATGTTATGTATACCTCGCATTCACTTCAGTGGAATGTAAGTGCGAAATTTCCTTGCTAGGAAATAGAGTTTGCAGATGTCTACGTATAATAGCAATATAGTTTTAATGCTTCTCAAAATGCGATATAGCACCTCATTCCTATGTTTCATGATAAGCTATAAAATTCATTGCGAAGTGTCATGTATATCTCGTATTCACTTCAAAAGAATGTAAATGCGACACTTCCATGCTAGGAAATAGCGTTTGCAGATGTCTACGTATCGCAGCAATAGAGTTCTAATGCACCCTAAAATGCGTTATCGCACCTCTCTTCTATGTTTCATGATAAGGTATAATATTCATTGCGAAGTGTCATGTATACCTCGTATTCACTTCAAAAGAATGTAAATGCGACACTTCCTTGCTAGGAAATATTGTTTGCAGATGTCTACGTATCACAGTAATAGAGTACTAATGCTTCTTAAAACGAGTTGTCGTATTTCACTTCTATGTTTCGTACTAAGATATAATATTCATTGTGTAATGTTATGTTTACCTCGTATTCACTTCAGTGGAATGTAAGTGCGAAATTTCCTTGCTAGGAAATAGAGTTTGCAGATGTCTACGTATAATAGCAATATAGTTTTAATGCTTCTCAAAATGCGATATAGCACCTCATTCCTATGTTTCATGATAAGCTATAATATTCATTGCGAAGTGTCATGTATATCTCGTATTCACTTCAAAAGAATGTAAATGCGACACTTCCATGCTAGGAAATAGCGTTTGCAGATTTCTACGTATCGTAGCAATAGAGTTCTAATGCTTCTTAGAACGCGATATCGCATCTCACTCCTATGTTTCATGATAAGATATAATATTCATTGCGAAGTGTCATGTATACCTCGTATTCACTTCAAAAGAATGTAAATATGACACTTCCATGCTAGGAAATAGGGTTTGCAGATGTCTACGTATCGCAGCAATAGAGTTCTAATGCTTCCTAAAACGCGATATCGGACCTCTCTTCTATGTTTCATGATAAGGTATAATATTCATTGCGAAGTGTCATGTATATCTCGCATTCACTTCAAAAGAATGTAAATAAGACACTTCCATGCTAGGAAATAGCGTTTGCAGGTGTCTACGTATCGCAGCAATAGAGTTCTAATGCTTCTTAGAACGCGATATCGCATCTCACTTCTATGTTCCATGATAAGATATAATATTCATTGCGAAGTGTCATGTATAACTCGTATTCACTTCAGTGCAATGTAAGTGGAATGTAAGTGTAATGCTAGGAAATAGAGTTTGCAGATGTCTACGCATATTAGCAATAGAGTTCTAATGCTTCTCAAAACGCGATATCGCATCTCACTTCTATGTTCCATGATAAGATATAATATTCATTGCGAAGTGTCATGTATACCTCGATTTGACTTCACAAGAATGTAAATGCGACACTTCCTTACTAGGAAATATTGTTTGCAGATGTCTACGTATCACAGCAATAGAGTACTAATGATTCTTAAAACGAGATGTCGTATTTCATTTCTATGTTTCGTAATAAGATATAATATTCATTGTGTAATGTTATGTATACCTCGTATTCACTTCAGTGGAATGTAAGTGCGAAATTTCCTTGCTAGGAGATAGAGTTTGCAGATGTCTACGTGTATTAGCAATAGAGTTCTAATGCTTCTCAAAACGCGATATAGCACCTCATTCCTATGTTTCATGATAAGATATAATATTCATTGCGAAGTGTCATGTATATCTCGTATTCACTTCAAAAGAATGTAAATGCGATACTTCCATGCTAGGAAATAGCGTTTGCAGATGTCTACGTATCGCAGCAATAGAGTTCTAATGCTTCCTAAAACGCGATATCGCATCTCACTGCTATGTTTCATGAGAAGATATAATATTCATTATGGAGTGTTATGTATACCTCGTACTCACTACAAAAGAATGTAAATGCGACCCTTCCACGCTAGGAAAGAGCGTTTGCAGATGTCTACGTATCGTAGCAATAGGGTTCTAATGCTTCTTAGAACGCGATATCGCATCTCACTTCTGTGTTTCATGATAAGATATAATATTTATAGCGAAGTGTCATGTATACCTCGTACTCACTTCAAAAGAATGTAAATATGACACTTCCATGCTAGGAAATAGCGTTTGCAGATGTCTACATATCGTAGCAATAGAGTTCTAATGCGTCTTAAAACGAGATGCGGCATTTCATTTCTATGTTTCATGATAAGATATAATATTCATTGTGTAATGTTACGTATACCTCGTATTCACCTCAGTGGAATGTAAGTGCGAAATTTCCTTGCCAGGAAATAGCGTTTGCAGATGTCTACGTATCGTAGCAATAGAGTTCTAATGCTTCTTAGAACATGATATCGCATCTCACTTCTATGTTTCATGATAAGATATAATATTTATAGCGAAATGTCATGTATATCTCGTATTCACTTCAAAAGAATGTAAATGCGACACTTCCATGCTAGGAAATAGCGTTTGCAGATGTCTACGTATCGCAGCAACAGAGTTCTAATGATTCTTAAAATGCCATATCGCATCTCACTCCTATGTTTCATGATAAGATATAATATTCATTGCGAAGTTTCATGCATATCTCGTATTCACTTCAATGGAATGTAAATGCGACTCTTCCATGCTAGGAAATAACGTTTGCAGACGTCTACGTATCGTAGCAAGTGTGTTTTAATACTTCTTAAAACGAGATGTCGCATTTCATTTCTATGTTTCATGATAAGACATAATATTCATTGCGAAGTGTCATGTATACCTCGTATTCACTTCAAAAGGATGTAAATGCGACACTTCCTTACTAGGAATTAGCGTTTCCAGACGACTACGTGTCGAAACAATAGAGTTCTAATGATTCGTAGAACGCGATATCGCATCTCACTTCTATGTTTCGTGATAAGATATAATATTCATTGTGGAGTGTTATGTATACCTGGTATTCACTTCAAGAGAATGTAAATGCGACATTTCCTTGCTAGGAAATAGAGTTTGCAGATGTCTACGTATATTAGCAATAGAGTTCTAATGCTTCTCAAAACGCGATGTCGCATCTCATTAATATGTTTCATGGTCAGATATAATATTCATTGCGAAGTGTCATGTATACCTCGTATTCACTTCAAATGAATGTAAATGCGACACTTCCTGGCTAGGAAATGTTGTTTGCAGATGTCTACGTATCGAAGCAATAGAGTTCTAATGCTTCTTAAAATGAGAAGTCGTATTTCATTTCTATGTTTCGTAATAAGATGTTATATTCATTGTGGAATGTTATGTATACCTCGTATTCACTTCAAAAGAATGTTAATGCGACACTTCCTTGCTAGGAAATAACATTTGCAGATGTCTACGCATCGTAGGAATAGAGTTCTAATGCTTCCTAAAACGGGATATCGTATCTCACTGCTATGATTCACGATAAGATATAATATTCATTATGGAGTGTCATGTATACCTCATATTCACTTCAAAAGAATGTAAATACGAATCTTCCGTGCTAGGAAATAGCGTTTCCAGACCACGTATCGAAAGAATAGAGTTCTAATACTTCTTAAAACGAGATGTCGCATCTCATTTCTATGTTTCATGATAAGATATAATATCCATTGCGAAGTGTCATGTATACCTCGTATTCACTTCAATGGAATGTAAATGCGACATTTCCTTGCTAGGAAGTAGAGTTTGCAGATGTCTACGTATATTAGCAAGGGAGTTCTAATGCTTCTCAAAACGCGATACAGCACCTCATTCCTATTTTTCATGATAAGATATAATATTCACTGCGAAGTGTCATGTATATCTCGTATTCACTTCAAAAGAATGTAAATGCGACACTTCCATGCTAGGAAATAGACTTTGCAGATGTCTACGTATCGTAGCAATAGAGTTCTAATGCTTCTTAGAGCGCGATATCGCATCTCACATCTATGTTTCATGATAAGATATAATATCCATTGCGAAGTGTCATGTATACCTCGTATTCACTTCAAAAGAATGTAAATGCAACACTTCCATGCTAGGAAATAGCGTTTGCCGATGTCTACGTATCGTAGCAATAGAGTTCTAATGCTTCTTAAAACGCAATATCGCATCTCACTTCTATGTTTCATGAAAAGATATAATATACATTATGAAGTGTCATGTACACTTCGTATTCACTTCAAAAGAATGTAATTGCGACACTTCCCTGCTAGGAAGTAGAGTTTGCAGATGTCTACGTTTCAAAGCAATAGGGTTCTAATGCTTCTCAAAACGCGATGTCGCATCTCATTTCTATGTTTCATGATAAGACATAATATTCATTGCGAAGTGTCATGTATACCTCGTATTCACTTCAACAGAATGTAAGTGCGCCACTTGCATGCTAGGAAATATTGTTTGCAGATGTCTACGTATCGTAGCAAGAGTGTTCTAATACTTCTTAAAACGAGATGTCGCATTTCATTTCTATGTTTCATGATAAGACATAATATTCATTGCGAAGTGTCATGTATACCTCGTATTCACTTCAAAAGGATGTAAATGCGACACTTCCTTACTAGGAAATATCGTTTCCAGACGACTACGTGTCGAAACAATAGAGTTCTAATGATTCGTAGAACGCGATGTCGCATCTCACTTCTATGTTTCGTGATAAGATATAATATTCATTGTGGAGTGTTATGTATACCTGGTATTCACTTCAAGAGAATGTAAATGCGACACTTCCTTGCTAGGAAATATTGTTTGCAGATGTCTACGTATCATAGCAATAGAGTTCTAATGCTTCTTAAAATGAGAAGTCGTATTTCATTTCTATGTTTCGTAATAAGATGTAATATTCATTGTGGAATGTTATGTATACCTCGTATTCACTTCAAAAGAATGTAAATGCGACACTTCCTTGCTAGGAAATAGCGTTTGCAGATGTCTACGTATCGTAGCAATAGAGTTCTAATGCGTCTTATAACGAGATGCCGCATTTCATTTCTATGTTTCGTGATAAGATTTAATATTCAGTGTGGAGTGTTATGTATACCTCGTATTCACTTCAGTGGAATGAAAGTGGAATGTAAGTGTAATGCTAGGAAATAGAGTTTGCAGATCTCTACGCATATTAGCAATAGAGTTCTAATGCTTCTCAAAACGCGATATAGCACCTCATTCCTATGTTTCATGATAAGATATAATATTCATTGCGAAGTGTCATGTATATCTCGTATTCACTTCAAGAGAATGTAAATGCGACCCTTCCATGCTAGGAAATAGCGTCTGCAGATGTCTACGTATCGTAGCAATAGAGTTCTAATGCTTCTTAGAACGCGAAATCGCATCACACTTCTATGTTTCATGATAAGATATAATATTCATTGCGAAGTGTCATCTATACCTCATATTCACTTCAAAAGAATGTAAATGAGACACTTCCATGCTAGGAAATAGTGTTTGCAGATGTCTACGTATCGTAGCAATAGGTTTCTAATGCTTCTCAAAAC
Organism: Xylocopa sonorina; assembly: GCF_050948175.1. Classification (NCBI taxonomy): domain Eukaryota; kingdom Metazoa; phylum Arthropoda; class Insecta; order Hymenoptera; family Apidae; genus Xylocopa; species Xylocopa sonorina. The sequence goes on from NW_027490459.1 coordinate 24,795, forward strand.
GCGATATCGCATCTCACTTCTATGTTCCATGATAAGATATAATATTCATTGCGAAGTGTCATGTATACCTCGATTTGACTTCACAAGAATGTAAATGCGACACTTCCTTGCTAGGAAATATTGTTTGCAGATGTCTACGTATCACAGCAATAGAGTACTAATGATTCTTAAAACGAGATGTCGTATTTCATTTCTATGTTTCGTAATAAGATATAATATTCATTGTGTAATGTTATGTATACCTCGTATTCACTTCAGTGGAATGTAAGTGCGAAATTTCCTTGCTAGGAGATAGAGTTTGCAGATGTCTACGTGTATTAGCAATAGAGTTCTAATGCTTCTCAAAACGCGATATAGCACCTCATTCCTATGTTTCATGATAAGATATAATATTCATTGCGAAGTGTCATGTATATCTCGTATTCACTTCAAAAGAATGTAAATGCGATACTTCCATGCTAGGAAATAGCGTTTGCAGATGTCTACGTATCGCAGCAATAGAGTTCTAATGCTTCCTAAAACGCGATATCGCATCTCACTGCTATGTTTCATGAGAAGATATAATATTCATTATGGAGTGTTATGTATACCTCGTACTCACTACAAAAGAATGTAAATGCGACCCTTCCACGCTAGGAAAGAGCGTTTGCAGATGTCTACGTATCGTAGCAATAGGGTTCTAATGCTTCTTAGAACGCGATATCGCATCTCACTTCTATGTTTCATGATAAGATATAATATTTATAGCGAAGTGTCATGTATACCTCGTACTCACTTCAAAAGAATGTAAATATGACACTTCCATGCTAGGAAATAGCGTTTGCAGATGTCTACATATCGTAGCAATAGAGTTCTAATGCGTCTTAAAACGAGATGCGGCATTTCATTTCTATGTTTCGTGATAAGATATAATATTCATTGTGTAATGTTACGTATACCTCGTATTCACCTCAGTGGAATGTAAGTGCGAAATTTCCTTGCCAGGAAATAGCGTTTGCAGATGTCTACGTATCGTAGCAATAGGGTTCTAATGCTTCTTAGAACATGATATCGCATCTCACTCCTATGTTTCATGATAAGATATAATATTTATAGCGAAATGTCATGTATATCTCGTATTCACTTCAAAAGAATGTAAATGCGACACTTCCATGCTAGGAAATAGCGTTTGCAGATGTCTACGTATCGCAGCAACAGAGTTCTAATGATTCTTAAAATGCCATATCGCATCTCACTCCTATGTTTCATGATAAGATATAATATTCATTGCGAAGTTTCATGCATATCTCGTATTCACTTCAATGGAATGTAAATGCGACTCTTCCATGCTAGGAAATAACGTTTGCAGACGTCTACGTATCGTAGCAAGTGTGTTCTAATACTTCTTAAAACGAGATGTCGCATTTCATTTCTATGTTTCATGATAAGACATAATATTCATTGCGAAGTGTCATGTATACCTCGTATTCACTTCAAAAGGATGTAAATGCGACACTTCCTTACTAGGAAATATCGTTTCCAGACGACTACGTGTCGAAACAATAGAGTTCTAATGATTCGTAGAACGCGATGTCGCATCTCACTTCTATGTTTCGTGATAAGATATAATATTCATTGTGGAGTGTTATGTATACCTGGTATTCACTTCAAGAGAATGTAAATGCGACACTTCCTTGCTAGGAAATACTGTTTGCAGATGTCTACGTATCATAGCAATAGAGTTCTAATGCTTCTTAAAATGAGAAGTCGTATTTCATTTCTATGTTTCGTAATAAGATGTAATATTCATTGTGGAATGTTATGTATACCTCGTATTCACTTCAATAGAATGTAAATGCGACACTTCCTTGCTAGGAAATAGCGTTTGCAGATGTCTACGTATCGTAGCAATAGAGTTCTAATGCGTCTTATAACGAGATGCCGCATTTCATTTCTATGTTTCGTGATAAGATATAATATTCAGTGTGGAGTGTTATGTATACCTCGTATTCACTTCAGTGGAATGAAAGTGGAATGTAAGTGTAATGCTAGGAAATAGAGTTTGCAGATCTCTACGCATATTAGCAATAGAGTTCTAATGCTTCTCAAAACGCGATATAGCACCTCATTCCTATGTTTCATGATAAGATATAATATTCATTGCGAAGTGTCATGTATATCTCGTATTCACTTCAAGAGAATGTAAATGCGACCCTTCCATGCTAGGAAATAGCGTCTGCAGATGTCTACGTATCGTAGCAATAGAGTTCTAATGCTTCTTAGAACGCGAAATCGCATCTCACTTCTATGTTTCATGATAAGATATAATATTCATTGCGAAGTGTCATCTATACCTCATATTCACTTCAAAAGAATGTAAATGAGACACTTCCATGCTAGGAAATAGTGTTTGCAGATGTCTACGTATCGTAGCAATAGGTTTCTAATGCTTCTTAGAACGCGATATCGCATCTCACTTCTATGTTCCATGATAAGATATAATATTCATTGCGAAGTGTCATGTATACCTCGATTTCACTTCACAAGAATGTAAATGCGACACTTCCTTGCTAGGAAATATTGTTTGCAGATATCTACGTATCACAGCAATAGAGTACTAATGATTCTTAAAACGAGATGTCGCATTTCATTTCTATGTTTCGTAATAAGATATAATATTCATTGTGTAATGTTACGTATACCTCGTATTCACTTCAAAAGAATGTAAATGCGACACTTCCATGCTAGGAAATAGCGTATGCAGATGTATACGTATCGTAGCAATAGAGTTCTAATGCTTCTCAAAATGCGATATCGCATCTCACTGCTATGTTTCATGATAAGATACAATATTCATTATGGAGTGTTATGTATACCTCGTACTCAATTCAAAAGAATGTAAATGCGACCCTTCCATTCTTGGAAATAGCGTTTGCAGATGTCTACGTATCGTAGCAATAGAGTTCTAATGCTTCTTAAAACGCGATAAAGCATCTCACTTCTATGTTTCATGATAAGATATAATATTCAGTGCGATTTGTCATGTATACCTCGATTTCGCTTCACAAGAATGTAAATGCGACACTTCCTTGCTAGGAAATATTGTTTGCAGATGTCTACGTATCACAGCAATAGAGTACTAATGCTTCTTAAAACGAGATGTCGTATTTCATTTCTATGTTTAATAATAAGATATAATTCTCATTGTGTAATGTTATGTATACCTCGCATTCACTTCAGTGGAATGTAAGTGCGAAATTTCCTTGCTAGGAAATAGAATTTGCAGATGTCTACGTATAATAGCAATATAGTTTTAATGCTTCTCAAAATGCGATATAGCACCTCATTCCTATGTTTCATGATAAGCTATAATATTCATTGCGAAGTGTCATGTATATCTCGTATTCACTTCAAAAGAATGTAAATGCGACACTTCCATGCTAGGAAATAGCGTTTGCAGATGTCTACGTATCGCAGCAATAGAGTTCTAATGCTCCCTAAAATGCGTTATCGCACCTCTCTTCTATGTTTCATGATAAGGTATAATATTCATTGCGAAGTGTCATGTATACCTCGTATTCACTTCAAAAGAATGTAAATGCGACACTTCCTTGCTAGGAAATATTGTTTGCAGATGTCTACGTATCACAGTAATAGAGTACTAATGCTTCTTAAAACGAGTTGTCGTATTTCACTTCTATGTTTCGTAATAAGATATAATATTCATTGTGTAATGTTATGTTTACCTCGTATTCACTTCAGTGGAATGTAAGTGCGAAATTTCCTTGCTAGGAAATAGAGTTTGCAGATGTCTACGTATAATAGCAATATAGTTTTAATGCTTCTCAAAATGCGATATAGCACCTCATTCCTATGTTTCATGATAAGCTACAATATTCATTGCGAAGTGTCATGTATATCTCGTATTCACTTCAAAAGAATGTAAATGCGACGCTTCCATGCTAGGAAATAGCGTTTGCAGATTTCTACGTATCGTAGCAATAGAGTTCTAATGCTTCTTAGAACGCGATATCGCATCTCACTTCTATGTTCCATGATAAGATATAATATTCATTGCGAAGTGTCATGTATAACTCGTATTCACTTCAGTGCAATGTAAGTGGAATGTAAGTGTAATGCTAGGAAATAGAGTTTGCAGATGTCTACGCATATTAGCAATAGAGTTCTAATGCTTCTCAAAACGCTATATAGCACCTCATTCCTATGTTTCATGATAAGATATAATATTCATTATGGAGTGTTATGTACACCTCGTACTCACTTCAAAAGAGTGTAAATGCGACCCTTCCATGCTAGGAAATAGCGTTTGCAGATGTCTACGTATCGTAGCAATAGGGTTCTAATGCTTCTTAGAACGCGATATCGCATCTCACTTCTATGTTTCATGATAAGATATAATATTTATAGCGAAGTGTCATGTATACCTCGTACTCACTTCAAAAGAATGTAAATATGACACTTCCATGCTAGGAAATAGCGTTTGCAGATGTCTACGTATCGTAGCAATAGAGTTCTAATGCGTCTTAAAACGAGATGCGGCATTTCATTTCTATGTTTCGTGATAAGATATAATATTCATTGTGTAATGTTACGTATACCTCGTATTCACCTCAGTGGAATGTAAGTACGAAATTTCCTTGCCAGGAAATAGCGTTTGCAGATGTCTACGTATCGTAGCAATGGAGTTCTAATGCTTCTTAGAACATGATATCGCATCTCACTTCTATGTTTCATGATAAGATATAATATTTATAGCGAAATGTCATGTATATCTCGTATTCACTTCAAAAGAATGTAAATGCGACACTTCCATGCTAGGAAATAGCGTTTGCAGATGTCTACGTATCGCAGCAACAGAGTTCTAATGATTTTTAAAATGCCATATCGCATCTCACTCCTATGTTTCATGATAAGATATAATATTCATTGCGAAGTGTCATGTATACCTCGTATTGACTTCAAGAGAATGTAAATGCGACACTTCCATGCTTGGAAGTGGCGTTTGCAGATGTCTACGCATCGTAGTCATAGAGTTCTAGTGCTTCTTAAACAGCGATATCGCATTTCACTTCTATGTGTCGTGATGAGACATAATATTCATTGTGAAGTGTTATGTATACCTCGTATTATCTTCAAAAGAATGTAAATGCGGCACTTCCATGCTAGGATATAGCATTTGCAGATGTCTACGTATCGTAGCAATAGAGTTCTAATGCTTCTTAGAACGCGATATCGCAACACACTTCTATGTTTCATGATAAGATATAATATTCATTGCGAAGTTTCATGCATATCTCGTATTCACTTCAATGGAATGTAAATGCGACTCTTCCATGCTAGGAAATAACGTTTGCAGACGTCTACGTATCGTAGCAAGTGTGTTCTAATACTTCTTTAAACGAGATGTCGCATTTCATTTCTATGTTTCATGATAAGACATAATATTCATTGCGAAGTGTCATGTATACCTCGTATTCACTTCAAAAGGATGTAAATGCGACACTTCCTTACTAGGAATTAGCGTTTCCAGACGACTACGTGTCGAAACAATAGAGTTCTAATGATTCGTAGAACGCGATATCGCATCTCACTTCTATGTTTCGTGATAAGATATAATATTCATTGTGGAGTGTTATGTATACCTGGTATTCACTTCAAGAGAATGTAAATGCGACACTTCCTTGCTAGGAAATGTTGTTTGCAGATGTCTACGTATCGAAGCAATAGTGTTCTAATGCTTCTTAAAATGAGAAGTCGTATTTCATTTCTATGTTTCGTAATAAGATGTAATATTCATTGTGGAATGTTATGTATACCTCGTATTCACTTCAAAAGAATGTTAATGCGACACTTCCTTGCTAGGAAATAACATTTGCAGATGTCTACGCATCGTAGGAATAGAGTTCTAATGCTTCCTAAAACGGGATATCGTATCTCACTGCTATGATTCACGATAAGATATAATATTCATTATGGAGTGTCATGTATACCTCATATTCACTTCAAAAGAATGTAAATACGAATCTTCCGTGCTAGGAAATAGCGTTTCCAGACCACGTATCGAAAGAATAGAGTTCTAATACTTCTTAAAACGAGATGTCGCATCTCATTTCTATGTTTCATGATAAGATATAATATCCATTGCGAAGTGTCATGTATACCTCGTATTCACTTCAAAAGAATGTAAATGCGACACTTCCATGCTAGGAAATAGACTTTGCAGATGTCTACGTATCGTAGCAATAGAGTTCTAATGCTTCTTAGAGCGCGATATCGCATCTCACATCTATGTTTCATGATAAGATATAATATCCATTGCGAAGTGTCATGTATACCTCGTATTCACTTCAAAAGAATGTAAATGCAACACTTCCATGCTAGGAAATAGCGTTTGCCGATGTCTACGTATCGTAGCAATAGAGTTCTAATGCTTCTTAAAACGCAATATCGCATCTCACTTCTATGTTTCATGAAAAGATATAATATTCATTATGAAGTGTCATGTACACTTCGTATTCACTTCAAAAGAATGTAATTGCGACACTTCCCTGCTAGGAAGTAGAGTTTGCAGATGTCTACGTTTCAAAGCAATAGGGTTCTAATGCTTCTCAAAACGCGATGTCGCATCTCATTTCTATGTTTCATGATAAGATATAATATTCATTGCGAAGTGTCATGTATACCTCGTATTCACTTGAAAAGAATGTAAATGCGTCATTTCCATGCTAGGAAATAGCGTTTGCAGATGACAACGTATCGAAAGAATAGAGTTCTAATACTTCTTAAAACGAGATGTCGCATCTCATTTCTATGTTTCATGTTAAGATATAATGTCGATTGCGAAGTTTCATGCATATCTCGTATTCACTTCAATGGAATGTAAATGCGACACTTCCATGCTAGGAAATAACGTTTGCAGACGTCTACGTATCGTAGCAAGAGTGTTCTAATACTTCTTAAAACGAGATGTCGCATTTCATTTCTATGTTTCATGATAAGATATAATATTCATTGCGAAGTGTCATGTATACCTCGTATTCACTTCAAAATAATGTAAATGCGACACTTGCATGCTAGGAAATAGCGTTTGCAGATGTCTACGTATCGTTGCAATACAGTTCTAATGCTTCATAAAACGCGATATCGCATCTCACTTCTATGTTTCATGATAAGATATAATATTCATTGCGAAGTGTCATGTATACCTCGTATTCACTTCAAAAGAATGTAAATGCGAAACTTGCATGCTAGGAAATAGCGTTTCCAGATGACCACGTATCGTAAGAATGGAGTTCTAATACTTCCTAAAACGAGATATCGCATCTCATTTCTATGTTTCATGATAAGATATAATATCCATTGCGAAGTGTCATGCATACCTCGTATTCACTTCAATGGAATGTAAATGCGACACTTCCTTGCTAGGAAATAGAGTTTGCAGATGTCTACGTATATTAGCAATAGAGTTCTAATGCTTCTCAAAACGCGATATAGTACCTCATTCCTATGTTTCATGATAAGATATAATATTCATTATGAAGTGTCATGTATACTTCGTATTCACTTCAAAGGAATGTAAATGCGACACTTCCTTGCTAGGAAATATTGTTTGCAGATGTCTACGTATCGTTGCAATAGGGTTCTAATGCTTCTTAAAACGCGATATCGCATCTCACCACTATGTTTCATGATAAGATATAATATTCATTGCGAAGTGTCATGTATACCTCGTATTCACTTCAAAATAATGTAAATGCGACACTTGCATGCTAGGAAATAGCGTTTGCAGATGTCTACGTATCGTTGCAATACAGTTCTAATGCTTCATAAAACGCGATATCGCATCTCACTTCTATGTTTCATGATAAGATATAATATTCATTGCGAAGTGTCATGTATACCTCGTATTCACTTCAAAAGAATGTAAATGCGAAACTTGCATGCTAGGAAATAGCGTTTCCAGATGACCACGTATCGTAAGAATGGAGTTCTAATACTTCCTAAAACGAGATATCGCATCTCATTTCTATGTTTCATGATAAGATATAATATCCATTGCGAAGTGTCATGCATACCTCGTATTCACTTCAATGGAATGTAAATGCGACACTTCCTTGCTAGGAAATAGAGTTTGCAGATGTCTACGTATATTAGCAATAGAGTTCTAATGCTTCTCAAAACGCGATATAGTACCTCATTCCTATGTTTCATGATAAGATATAATATTCATTATGAAGTGTCATGTATACTTCGTATTCACTTCAAAGGAATGTAAATGCGACACTTCCTTGCTAGGAAATATTGTTTGCAGATGTCTACGTATCGTTGCAATAGGGTTCTAATGCTTCTTAAAACGCGATATCGCATCTCACCACTATGTTTCATGATAAGATATAATATTCATTGCGAAGTGTCATGTATACCTCGTATTCACTTCAAAATAATGTAAATGCGACACTTGCATGCTAGGAAATAGCGTTTGCAGATGTCTACGTATCGTTGCAATACAGTTCTAATGCTTCATAAAACGCGATATCGCATCTCACTTCTATGTTTCATGATAAGATATAATATTCATTGCGAAGTGTCATGTATACCTCGTATTCACTTCAAAAGAATGTAAATGCGAAACTTGCATGCTAGGAAATGGCGATTCCAGATGACCACGTATCGTAAGAATGGAGTTCTAATACTTCCTAAAACGAGATATCGCATCTCATTTCTATGTTTCATGATAAGATATAATATCCATTGCGAAGTGTCATGCATACCTCGTATTCACTTCAATGGAATGTAAATGCGACACTTCCTTGCTAGGAAATAGAGTTTGCAGATGTCTACGTATATTAGCAATAGAGTTCTAATGCTTCTCAAAACGCGATATAGTACCTCATTCCTATGTTTCATGATAAGATATAATATTCATTGCGAAGTTTCATGCATATCTCGTATTCACTTCAATGGAATGTAAATGCGACTCTTCCATGCTAGGAAATAACGTTTGCAGACGTCTACGTATAGTAGCAAGTGTGTTCTAATACTTCATAAAACGAGATGTCGCATTTCCTTTCTATGTTTCATGATAAGACATAATATTCATTGCGAAGTGTCATGTATACCTCGTATTCACTTCAACAGAATGTAAATGCGCCACTTGCATGCTAGGAAATATTGTTTGCAGATGTCTACGTATCGTAGCAAGAGTGTTCTAATACTTCTTAAAACGAGATGTCGCATTTCATTTCTATGTTTCATGATAAGACATAATATTCATTGCGAAGTGTCATGTATACCAGGTATTCACTTCAAGAGAATGTAAATGCGACACTTCCTTGCTAGGAAATATTGTTTGCAGATGTCTACGTATCATAGCAACAGAGTTCTAATGCTTCTTAAAATGAGAAGTCGTATTTCATTTCTATGTTTCGTAATAAGATGTAATATTCATTGTGGAATGTTATGTATACCTCGTATTCACTTCAATAGAATGTAAATGCGACACTTCCTTGCTAGGAAATAACATTTGCAGATGTCTACGCATCGTAGGAATAGAGTTCTAATGCTTCTTAAAACGGGATATCGTATCTCACAGCTATGATTCATGACAAGATATAATATTCATTATGGAGTGTCATGTATACCTCATATTCACTTCAACGGAATGTAAATACGAATCTTCCGTGCTAGGAAATAGCGTTTCCAGACCACGTATCGAAAGAATAGAGTTCTAATACTTCTTAAAACGAGATGTCGCATCTCATTTCTATGTTTCATGATAAGATATAATATCCATTGCGAAATGTCATGTATACCTCGTATTCACTCCAATGGAATGTAAATGCGACATTTCCTTGCTAGGAAATAGAGTTTGCAGATGTCTACGTATATTAGCAATAGAGTTCTAATGCTTCTCAAAACGCGATATAGTACCTCATTCCTATGTTTCATGATAAGATATAATATTCATTATGAAGTGTCATGTATACTTCGTATTCACTTCAAAGGAATGTAAATGCGACACTTCCTTGCTAGGAAATATTGTTTGCAGATGTCTACGTATCGTTGCAATAGGGTTCTAATGCTTCTTAAAACGCGATATCGCATCTCACCACTATGTTTCATGATAAGATATAATATTCATTGCGAAGTGTCATGTATACCTCGTATTCACTTCAAAATAATGTAAATGCGACACTTCCATGCTAGGAAATAGCGTTTGCCGATGTCTACGTATCGTAGCAATAGAGTTCTAATGCTTCCTAAAACGCAATATCGCATCTCACTTCTATGTTTCATGAAAAGATATAATATTCATTATGAAGTGTCATGTACACTTCGTATTCACTTCAAAAGAATGTAATTGCGACACTTCCCTGCTAGGAAGTAGAGTTTGCAGATGTCTACGTTTCAAAGCAATAGGGTTCTAATGCTTCTCAAAACGCGATGTCGCATCTCATTTCTATGTTTCATGATAAGATATAATATTCATTGCGAAGTGTCATGTATACCTCGTATTCACTTCAAAATAATGTAAATGCGACACTTGCATGCTAGGAAATAGCGTTTGCAGATGTCTACGTATCGTTGCAATACAGTTCTAATGCTTCATAAAACGCGATATCGCATCTCACTTCTATGTTTCATGATAAGATATAATATTCATTGCGAAGTGTCATGTATACCTCGTATTCACTTCAAAATAATGTAAATGCGACACTTGCATGCTAGGAAATAGCGTTTGCAGATGTCTACGTATCGTTGCAATACAGTTCTAATGCTTCATAAAACGCGATATCGCATCTCACTTCTATGTTTCATGATAAGATATAATATTCATTGCGAAGTGTCATGTATACCTCGTATTCACTTCAAAAGAATGTAAATGCGAAACTTGCATGCTAGGAAATAGCGTTTCCAGATGACCACGTATCGTAAGAATGGAGTACTAATACTTCCTAAAACGAGATATCGCATCTCATTTCTATGTTTCATGATAAGATATAATATCCATTGCGAAGTGTCATGCATACCTCGTATTCACTTCAATGGAATGTAAATGCGACACTTCCTTGCTAGGAAATAGAGTTTGCAGATGTCTACGTATATTAGCAATAGAGTTCTAATGCTTCTCAAAACGCGATATAGTACCTCATTCCTATGTTTCATGATAAGATATAATATTCATTATGAAGTGTCATGTATACTTCGTATTCACTTCAAAGGAATGTAAATGCGACACTTCCTTGCTAGGAAATATTGTTTGCAGATGTCTACGTATCGTTGCAATAGGGTTCTAATGCTTCTTAAAACGCGATATCGCATCTCACCACTATGTTTCATGATAAGATATAATATTCATTGCGAAGTGTCATGTATACCTCGTATTCACTTCAAAATAATGTAAATGCGACACTTGCATGCTAGGAAATAGCGTTTGCAGATGTCTACGTATCGTTGCAATACAGTTCTAATGCTTCATAAAACGCGATATCGCATCTCACTTCTATGTTTCATGATAAGATATAATATTCATTGCGAAGTGTCATGTATACCTCGTATTCACTTCAAAAGAATGTAAATGCGAAACTTGCATGCTAGGAAATAGCGATTCCAGATGACCACGTATCGTAAGAATGGAGTTCTAATACTTCCTAAAACGAGATATCGCATCTCATTTCTATGTTTCATGATAAGATATAATATCCATTGCGAAGTGTCATGCATACCTCGTATTCACTTCAATGGAATGTAAATGCGACACTTCCTTGCTAGGAAATAGAGTTTGCAGATGTCTACGTATATTAGCAATAGAGTTCTAATGCTTCTCAAAACGCGATATAGTACCTCATTCCTATGTTTCATGATAAGATATAATATTCATTGCGAAGTTTCATGCATATCTCGTATTCACTTCAATGGAATGTAAATGCGACTCTTCCATGCTAGGAAATAACGTTTGCAGACGTCTACGTATAGTAGCAAGTGTGTTCTAATACTTCATAAAACGAGATGTCGCATTTCCTTTCTATGTTTCATGATAAGACATAATATTCATTGCGAAGTGTCATGTATACCTCGTATTCACTTCAACAGAATGTAAATGCGCCACTTGCATGCTAGGAAATATTGTTTGCAGATGTCTACGTATCGTAGCAAGAGTGTTCTAATACTTCTTAAAACGAGATGTCGCATTTCATTTCTATGTTTCATGATAAGACATAATATTCATTGCGAAGTGTCATGTATACCAGGTATTCACTTCAAGAGAATGTAAATGCGACACTTCCTTGCTAGGAAATATTGTTTGCAGATGTCTACGTATCATAGCAACAGAGTTCTAATGCTTCTTAAAATGAGAAGTCGTATTTCATTTCTATGTTTCGTAATAAGATGTAATATTCATTGTGGAATGTTATGTATACCTCGTATTCACTTCAATAGAATGTAAATGCGACACTTCCTTGCTAGGAAATAACATTTGCAGATGTCTACGCATCGTAGGAATAGAGTTCTAATGCTTCTTAAAACGGGATATCGTATCTCACAGCTATGATTCATGACAAGATATAATATTCATTATGGAGTGTCATGTATACCTCATATTCACTTCAACGGAATGTAAATACGAATCTTCCGTGCTAGGAAATAGCGTTTCCAGACCACGTATCGAAAGAATAGAGTTCTAATACTTCTTAAAACGAGATGTCGCATCTCATTTCTATGTTTCATGATAAGATATAATATCCATTGCGAAATGTCATGTATACCTCGTATTCACTCCAATGGAATGTAAATGCGACATTTCCTTGCTAGGAAATAGAGTTTGCAGATGTCTACGTATATTAGCAAGGGAGTTCTAATGCTTCTCAAAACGCGATACAGCACCTCATTCCTATGTTTCATGATAAGATATAATATTCACTGCGAAGTGTCATGTATATCTCGTAATCACTTCAAAAGAATGTAAATGCGACACTTCCATGCTAGGAAATAGCCTTTGCAGATGTCTACGCATCGTAGCAATAGAGTTCTAATGCTTCTTAGAGCGCGGTATCGCATCTCACATCTATGTTTCATGATAAGATATAATATCCATTGCGAAGTGTCATGTATACCTCGTATTCACTTCAAAAGAATGTAAATGCAACACTTCCATGCTAGGAAATAGCGTTTGCAGATGTCTACGTATCGTAGCAATAGAGTTCTAATGCTTCTCAAAACGCGATATAGTAACTCATTCCTATGTTTCATGATAAGATATAATATTCATTGCGAAGTTTCATGCATATCTCGTATTCACTTCAATGGAATGTAAATGCGACACTTCCATGCTAGGAAATAACGTTTGCAGATGTCAACGTATCGTAGCGATAGAGTTCTGTTGCTTCTTTGAACGCGATATCGCATATCACTTCTATGTTTCATGATAAGATGTAATATTCATTGCGAAGTGTTATGTATACCTCGTATTCACTTCAAAAGAATGTAAATGCGAAACTTCCATGCTAGGAAATAGCGTTTGCAGATGTCTACGTACCGTAGCGATAGAGTTCTAATGCTTCTTTAAACGAGATGTCGCATTTCATTTCCATGTTTCGTAATAAGATATAATATGCATTGTGGAGTGTCATGTATACCTCGTACTCACATCACAAGAATGTAAATGCGACACATCCATGCAAGGTAATAGCGTTTGCAGATGTCAACGTATATTTGCAATAGAGATCTAATGCTTCTCAATACGCGATATCGCATCTCATACCTATCTTTCATGAGAAGATATAATATTTATTGCGAAGTGTCATGTATACCTCGTATTCGCTTCAAAAGAATGTAAATGCGACACTTCCATGCTAGGAAATAGCGTTTGCAGATGTCAACGTATCGTAGCAATAGAGTTCTAATGCTTCTTAGAACGAGATGTCGCATTTCATTTCTATGTTTCGTAATTAGATATAATATTCATTGTGGTGTGTCATGTATACCTCGTATTCACTTCAAGAGGATGTAAGTGCGACACTTCCTTGCTAGGAAATATTGTTTGCAGATGCCTACGTATCGTATCAATAGAGTTCTTTTGCTTCTTAATACGCGATATCGCATCACATTCCTATGTTTCATGATAAGATATAATACTCGTTGCGAAGTGTCATGTATATCTCGTATTCACTTCAAAAGAATGTAAATGCGACACTTCCTTGCTAGGAAATATTGTTTGCAGATGTCTACGTATCGTAGCAATAGAGTTCTAATGCTTCTTAAAACGCGATATCGCATCTCACTGCTATGATTCATGATAAGATATAATATTCATTATGGAGTGTCATGTATACCTCATATTCACTTCAAAAGAATGTAAATACGAATCTTCCGTGCTAGGAAATAGCGTTTCCAGACCACGTATCGTAAGAATGGGGTTCTAATACTTCCTAAAACTAGATATCGCATCTCATTTCTATGTTTCATGATAAGATATAATATCCATTGCGAAGTGTCATGCATACCTCGTATTCACTTCAATGGAATGTAAATGCGACATTTCCTTGCTAGGAAATAGAGTTTGCAGATGTCTACGTATATTAGCAATAGAGTTCTAATACTTCTCAAAACGCGATATAGTACCTCATTCCTATGTTTCATGATAAGATATAATATTCATTGCGAAGTTTCATGCATATCTCGTATTCACTTCAACGGAATGTAAATGCGACACTTCCATGCTAGGAAATAACGTTTGCAGACGTCTACGTATAGTAGCAATAGTGTTCTAATACTTCATAAAACGAGATGTCGCATTTCCTTTCTATGTTTCATGATAAGACATAATATTCATTGCGAAGTGTCATGTATACCTCGTATTCACTTCAACAGAATGTAAATGCGCCACTTGCATGCTAGGAAATATTGTTTGCAGATGTCTACGTATCGTAGCAAGAGTGTTCTAATACTTCTTAAAACGAGATGTCGCATTTCATTTCTATGTTTCATGATAAGACATAATATTCATTGCGAAGTGTCATGTATACCTCGTATTCACTTCAAAAGGATGTAAATGCGACACTTCCTTACTAGGAAATATCGTTTCCAGACGACTACGTGTCGAAACAATAGAGTTCTAATGATTCGTAGAACGCGATGTCGCATCTCACTTCTATGTTCCGTGATAAGATATAATATTCATTGTGGAGTGTTATGTATACCTGGTATTCACTTCAAGAGAATGTAAATGCGACACTTCCTTGCTAGGAAATATTGTTTGCAGATGTCTACGTATCATAGCAACAGAGTTCTAATGCTTCTTAAAATGAGAAGTCGTATTTCATTTCTATGTTTCGTAATAAGATGTAATATTCATTGTGGAATGTTATGTATACCTCGTATTCACTTCAAAAGAATGTAAATGCGACACTTCCTTGCTAGGAAATAACATTTGCAGATGTCTACGCATCGTAGGAATAGAGTTCTAATGCTTCTTAAAACGGGATATCGTATCTCACAGCTATAATTCATGATAAGATATAATATTCATTATGGAGTGTCATGTATACCTCATATTCACTTCAACGGAATGTAAATACGAACCTTCCGTGCTAGGAAATAGCGTTTCCAGACCACGTATCGAAAGAATAGAGTTCTAATACTTCTTAAAACGAGATGTCGCATCTCATTTCTATGTTTCATGATAAGATATAATATCCATTGCGAAATGTCATGTATACCTCGTATTCACTTCAATGGAATGTAAATGCGACATTTCCTTGCTAGGAAATAGAGTTTGCAGATGTCTACGTATATTAGCAAGGGAGTTCTAATGCTTCTCAAAACGCGATACAGCACCTCATTCCTATGTTTCATGATAAGATATAATATTCACTGCGAAGTGTCATGTATATCTCGTATTCACTTCAAAAGAATGTAAATGCGACACTTCCATGCTAGGAAATAGCCTTTGCAGATGTCTACGCATCGTAGCAATAGAGTTCTAATGCTTCTTAGAGCGCGGTATCGCATCTCACATCTATGTTCCATGATAAGATATAATATCCATTGCGAAGTGTCATGTATACCTCGTATTCACTTCAAAAGAATGTAAATGCAACACTTCCATGCTAGGAAATAGCGTTTGCAGATGTCTACGTATCGTAGCAATAGAGTTCTAATGCTTCTCAAAACGCGATATAGTAACTCATTCCTATGTTTCATGATAAGATATAATATTCATTGCAAAGTTTCATGCATATCTCGTATTCACTTCAATGGAATGTAAATGCGACACTTCCATGCTAGGAAATAACGTTTGCAGATGTCAACGTATCGTAGCGATAGAGTTCTGTTGCTTCTTTGAACGCGATATCGCATATCACTTCTATGTTTCATGATAAGATGTAATATTCATTGCGAAGTGTTATGTATACCTCGTATTCACTTCAAAAGAATGTAAATGCGAAACTTCCATGCTAGGAAATAGCGTTTGCAGATGTCTACGTACCGTAGCGATAGAGTTCTAATGCTTCTTTAAACGAGATGTCGCATTTCATTTCCATGTTTCGTAATAAGATATAATATGCATTGTGGAGTGTCATGTATACCTCGTACTCACATCACAAGAATGTAAATGCGACACATCCATGCAAGGTAATAGCGTTTGCAGATGTCAACGTATATTTGCAATAGAGATCTAATGCTTCTCAATACGCGATATCGCATCTCATACCTATCTTTCATGAGAAGATATAATATTTATTGCGAAGTGTCATGTATACCTCGTATTCGCTTCAAAAGAATGTAAATGCGACACTTCCATGCTAGGAAATAACGTTTGCAGATGTCAACGTATCGTAGCAATAGAGTTCTAATGCTTCTTAGAACGAGATGTCGCATTTCATTTCTATGTTTCGTAATTAGATATAATATTCATTGTGGTGTGTCATGTATACCTCGTATTCACTTCAAGAGGATGTAAGTGCGACACTTCCTTGCTAGGAAATATTGTTTGCAGATGCCTACGTATCGTATCAATAGAGTTCTTTTGCTTCTTAATACGCGATATCGCATCACATTCCTATGTTTCATGATAAGATATAATACTCGTTGCGAAGTGTCATGTATATCTCGTATTCACTTCAAAAGAATGTAAATGCGACACTTCCTTGCTAGGAAATATTGTTTGCAGATGTCTACGTATCGTAGCAATAGAGTTCTAATGCTTCTTAAAACGCGATATCGCATCTCACTGCTATGTTTCATGAGAAGATATAATATTCATTATGGAGTGTTATGTATACCTCGTACTCACTTCAAAAGAATGTAAATGCGACCCTTCCATGCTAGGAAATAGCCTTTGCAGATGTCTACGTATCGTAGCAATAGAGTTCTAATGCATCTTAGAAAGCGATATCGCATCTCACTTCTATGTTTCATGATAAGATATAATATTCATTGCGAAGTGTCATGTATACCTCGTATTCACTTCAAAAGAATGTAAATGCGAAACTTCCATGCTAGGAAATAGCGTTTGCAGATGTCTACGTATCGTAGCAATAGAGTTCTAATGCTTCTTAAAACGAGATGTCGCATTTCATTTCTATGTTTCGCGATAAGATATAATATTCATTGTGGAGTGTTATGTATACCTCGTATTCACTTCAAAAGAACGTAAATAAGACACATCCATGCTAGGAAATAGCGTTTGCAGATGTCTACGTATCGTAGCAATAGAGTTCTAATGCTCTTCAAAACGCGATATAGCACCTCATTCCTATGTTTCATGATAAGATATAATATTCATTGCGAAGTGTCATGTATACCTCGTTTTCACTTCAAAAGAATGTAAATGCGAAACTTCCATGCTAGGAAATAGCGTTTGCAGATGTCTACGTATCCTAGCAATAGAGTTCTAATGCTTCTCAAAACGAGATATCGCAAATCATTCCTATGTTTCATGATAAGATATAATATTCATTGCGAAGTTTCATGTATATCTCGTATTCACTTCAAAAGAATGTAAATGCGAAACTTCCATGCTAGAAAATAGCGTTTGCAGATGTCTACGTATCGTAGCGATAGAGTTCTATTGCTTCTTAGAACGCGATATCGCATATCACTTCTATGTTTCATGATAAGATGTAATATTCATTGCGAAGTGTCATGTATACCTCGTATTCACTTCAAAAGAATGTAAATGCGAAACTTCCATGCTAGGAAATAGCGTTTGCAGATGTCTACGTATCGTAGCGATAGAGTTCTAATGCTTCTTAAAACGAGATGTCGCATTTCATTTCCATGTTTCGTAATAAGGTATAATATTCATTGTGGAGTGTCATGTATACCTCGTACTCACATCACAAGAATGTAAATGCGACACATCCATGCAAGGAAATAGCGTTTGCAGATGTCAACGTATATTAGCAATAGAGATCTAATGCTTCTCAATACGCGATATCGCATCTCACTTCTATCTTTCATGATAAGATATAATATTTATTGCGAAGTGTCATGTATACCTCGTATTCACTTCAAAAGAATGTAAATGCGACACTTCCATGCTAGGAAGTAGCGTTTGCAGATGTCTACGTATCGCAGCAATAGAGTTCTAATGCTTCCTAAATCGCGATATCGCATCTCACTGCTATGCTTCATGAGAAGATATAATATTCATTATGGAGTGTTATGTATACCTCGTACTCACTTCAAAAGAATGTAAATTCGACACTTCCATGCTAGGAAATAGCGTTTGCAGATGTCTACGTATCGAGGCAATAGAGTTCTAACGCTTCCTAAAACTCGATAACGCATCTCACTTCTATGTTTCATGATAAGATATAATATTCATTGCGAAGTGTCATGTGTATCTCGTATTCACTTCAAAAGAATGTAAATGCGACACTTCCATGCTAGGAAGTAGCGTTTGCAGATGTCTACGTATCGTAGCAATAGGGTTCTAATGCTTCTTAGAACGCGATATCGCATCTCACTTCTATGTTTCATGATAAGATATAATATTCATTGCGAAGTGTCATGTATACCTCGTATTCACTTCAAAAGAATGTAAATGCGACACTTCCATGCTAGGAAGTAGCGTTTGCAGATGTCTACGTATCGTAGCAATAGAGTTCTAGCGATTCTTAAACCGCGGTATCGCATGTCACATCTATGTTTCGTGATAAGATATAATATTCATGGTAGAGTGTCATGTATACCTCGTATTCACTTCAAAGGAATGTAGATGCGACACTTCCATGCTAGGAAGTAGCGTTTGCAGATGTCTACGTATCGTAGCAATAGGGTTCTAATGCTTCTTAAAACGCGATATCGCATCTCACTTCTACCTTTCATGATAAGATACAATATTTATTGCGAAGTGTCATGTATACCTCGTATTCACTTCAAAAGAATGTAAATGCGACACTTCCATGCTAGGAAATAGCGTTTGCAGATGTCTACGTATCGAGGCAATAGAGTTCTAACGCTTCCTAAAACTCGATAACGCATCTCACTTCTATGTTTCATGATAAGATATAATATTCATTGCGAAGTGTTATGCATACCTCGTCTACACTTCAAAAGATTGTAAATGCCACACATCCATGCTAGGAAATGCGTTTCCAGATATCTACGTATTGAAGCACTAGCATCTCATTTCTGTGTTTCATGATAAGTTATAATATTCATTGCGAAGTGTTAAGTATACCTCGTCTACACTTCAAAAGAATGCAAATGCCACACTTCTTGGCTAGGAAATTGCGTTTCTAGATGTCAACGCATCGAAGCAATAGATTTCTAACTCTTTATAAAACGCGATATCGCATATCAGTTCTAAGTCACATGATAAGATGTAATTTCAATGCAACGCGTTATGTATATCTCCTCTACACATCATATGAATGTAAATGCATCACTTCCTTGCTACGGAATTTCGTTTCTATATCTGAAGGTTTAGAAGCAATAGAGTTCTAATGCTTCGTAAAACGCGGCTGCGAATCTTACTTCTATATTTCATGATAAGATGTAATATTCATAGCATCGCGTTATGTTTATCTGCTTCTGCACATTAATTGAGTGTGAACCCTACACTTTCTTGCCCGGGGATAGCGTTTCTAGATGTCCAAGTGCCGAAGCATTTAGTTTATCATGCTTCATGTACCTCAATATCACATTTCATATAAACAGTTCAAAGTAAGTTAGAAGGTTGTAAAGCTCTATGCATTGCATTACGCTTATCTGCTTTTGTGCTTTATAATGCTTTGGGATGTGAGAAGGTCCTCAACCATCCTTAACCCCCTAAAGAGAAGTCAAAAGTCCAGCGGCCCTGCAGGTGGGCCATGGGAGCGCGGCGCGCGAGGCGCTACGCAATTTAAATTATCAGGAGGATCCCCTCAGTGACACCCAAGGGGGCGAGAAGAGGAAATCGCCGAAATCCACTGATCGATGGACTCGAACAATACCGAAGCCTACAGCCCACTCCACCAAGGAGCCCCGAGGAGGATGCAGGAGACCCGAGGACCACCAGCGAATTCAAGGAACCTGAAGAAGAGAACGTGAGAGCTTATTCGCTAAAGCGTTGCATTTCTTGTGTCGCATATTGTATATTGTATCTTATATCGTGAAGCGAGTTATGATACCTGGTAATTTGCGGCGTGTTGCGTAGTTTCCCGTAGCCCTTGTTAGTTAAACCCACGTCGAGACCATAAATAAACATGCCGTGACTTCAGTATCTCGCAACCTGAGTGTGTGTACTTTTCTAGGCGTATTCGAGAGGAGGAGCATTTCGAAGTTTCAAGGGTTGTTCCGCCCCATCGTTCCCGGGATCGTGTAGTCTATCCCTTTGCTACTTTCTGAGCAGCTGGCGCCCAAGAAAAGTTGTACGTGAGCGGATACCTTGGAACGATAGATCGCTTTAGATTAAAGTACGTTTTACACCTTAAAGCATTTAGATAATTAACCCCTTCGAGCTTCCCTGACTTACTATATATAGGTTTCCGTCACAACTAATAGGAACCATCACTTTACATAGATATATAGAACACACATAGTTTTACTTGCTATGAAACATAGGCAGATAAGGGCCATCGCGTTGCTTAGAACTTTAGAACTTGCTTACTTCAACAAAGATTTCTATTGGCTTCGTCCGTTCTTTTAGAAGAGTTTTTGATAAACCACATACTTTTCACGCTTCTGATATCTTTGAAAGTTCGCGAGATGTAATCGTTTAAGTTTTAAAATGATTACTTAGTGTGGATTATTATTTAGTAACTAGCTCATAAACGAGTCTGCATAGGATTTAATCCATATGTTTTTAAGCCTGGAATTTATGCAGTTATTTGTTATTCACTTATTGCTCAAACGACAAAGATTCTGACCACTTCAAAATGGTTGACTTTCATCAATTTTCTTAAAAATTGAAATACTGCCCAACTGCTTGCATTAAAGACTGTAATTAAAGCTTTCGAAACATTTTACCTCTTATAGATGAATTCTGGAATTGAAATTGAATGTTTGACTTTTCTAACTTCTGCTTAGATATCTTTCTATTGGAATGTTCAAGTATTTTTCATATTCGTAATTATTAAAAATGTTTTACTTGATTCTTTAATTTAATATTTAGAATTTTCTGAGAAATATTTTTTATCGTAATGAACTATATAATTGCAATTATAATTCTTTATGAAATAATAATAACAGAAAGGTATGTATCCATTCGTGTAGTTTTGTAAAGAGTATTTAATCTTACTATCTAAAATGAAACATTGAGATCTGTTTACAATCTAATGGAATTTAATTACCTTTTGATTCAAATTCACAATGATAATCTTCCATAGTTCAACAATTTTGTGAGCTGTCCTCAGGAATCCGCAGCTCAGTACTTATAAAATGAACGACACAAAGAACAGCCTAACCAAACGTATTCGAACCGATTTTTCAATACTAATCTTATCATGTTTAACTTATGCTGCAAACTATTGAAATGCCCTTCGAAAAGTATTTATTCACAGTGAAGTAAACGGTAAGTATTACGCCTTCCACCACTGTTTACAATACGTATGTTTCATTTACTATCAAAACCGTGAGTATTATCGCCTTTCTTTACTTTTTGTAACCTTCAATGCCTTCATGTTACTGATCGTTAAACTTGCTTTAAAATGCTCTATCATATTGCGGAAGAATGGACATACCAATTCATTTTAAAAAATGAAGGTAACCTTCATATGTCCAACATAACTCCACTTACAAAAAAACTATTTTCATCAACGGATGTCCCCTTTGTACTATGCAATTTTATACTAGCAAAAACTTCTATGAAACTTATAGTTTCGTGGATATCTGAGGTGCTAATTATTACTGCCCCACCCTGTATATTGTTATGGATGTGTCCAACAAGGCAACGATGAACAGAGTTATATTTAATATTATGATGTTTATTATTTTACTTGTAGTATATTTGTTTTTCTGGAATTTTGCCAAAAAACAATGTTCACGATGTCGACAGATGAATATATTTGCCTTAGAATTACAAGAGCCAACAATTTCGAAAGTAGAATATTACTTTACTTCGCTAACCGAATCATTGCAAACGTTAAGTAAAGTGCGTGCCTTTCAAAACAGTCAGATGCAAATTACGATACAACGTTTCCAAGAAATGGTACGTGCCACTGTTTTTTAATTACCGTTTATTTAATCAAAGGAAATTTAATTGCAATAGCCGCAAAATTTGTGGACAAAAAGTTATTGTAATTTTACGCAACATATATGATGGTGATAAAGGATAAGTATACGGAACTGAAAATGGAAAGTAGCGAGCAGAAAAAGAAACTGATGGAGCTACAAAGTAGATTGATACATCCGTCAAATAATGATTCTAGGTTAATAAAATCTGTTAATTAAGGAACAATTGCAAAAATCAAGTATAATCAATATTACTTCTGCTCAAAGGCTATAATAGAATTGGACCGAAATGGGTACAAAACAGGCAATTATATCTATACGTTCTATTCTATGCAAAGGCAAATATTTCAAAGAGAAAAGATGTGTTACTTACAAATTACTTATGTTCCTAGATATCTCACTAATTTAGGCTTCTTGTCTTGCAGAACTTATCATTCATGTAACATGTAAAGGGGTCCAAAAATAGTAAAAGATTTTTATATTTCATAGCCTCACTTGATACGTCGATTGGATCACGTAAAATATCGGACATTAATTGCATCTACATCTTCAGACCTTAAATATATAATTGCAACAACATATTTAATAGCGTTTTAATAACATTTTTCTAATTGTTTATATCTATGTCTAATAAATATATATTAATCGAATAAGTTGCTTTACCAAAGAATAAAAGTATCTGAGGCTTACAAATCGGAGCATTACATTACAAACGTGCATCACATATATAATATTACATGTAACAAAAGATGAAGGCCAAAAAGATCGTACATAAGTTGAATCCACAATGCGGTCATAGAGATACAGAAACGGCAAAAATTCCAAACAATAATTTAAAAAATTCAAAAAGGGGGGAGTGAAAATCCATCTCCTTGACGATGATAAGGAACAAGTCTGCCTCATGCACTACAATATCCCAAACAGCCAGCGATTGGCACGCCAATGACAACGGATGGAACGAATTCCGTGACAGAACTGTGCTAACAAAGTGCTCCTACTCAGCTTTCGAAATGGCATACTGTTAGTACTGGGGCGGCATTCGTATCACGGCACTATTAAAGCACCGAGATATAGCACACGGGCTACACGGCCGTGACAATGACACTATCAGCTCACCATAGCTACACGCGTGGCTGTGGCGTAGGCTGACATTTACTAATGGGGAAGCTGTTTCCATAAAAATTATAAGCAAATATGAAAAATGACTATACTGTGCAATTTATTTATTTTGATTCCAATATAGATACACCGGCACAAAACAAAGATATAAGAACTCGATTTTATTATTTTCTATAAACTAGCTCGATAGGGCGATTTTTTCAATAAAGTCGATAATTACATTGCCATAAAAATATATACACTTATTTTATATATATTTTCTTCAATTTATTGTTACAAATTCATGCAATTGAGGGTTACATTATATACGATGACAGCATGTTATTTCAAAAATTACACAAGGCGAAGTTAGGGACGCAACAGCATGAATTTTTATTTTATAATTGATATTTTTTTATAAATAATATTTTTAGTCTATGATGGATTGAAAGAAATATATACGACTCGCTCAATAACTATAAATATAGGAAAACGACCATCAAAATGTCTATCAATACTCATATGCTGAACATCTACTGACATCTAACGGTTCTAATTTGTATGAAAGCACAGGTTCCCCATTGCCAAATGTGATCCTGCGTCATTGCTGAGGAGATTCATGAATGGAGCGATGATACGCGTGTCACCATGGTGCTGGTTCTGCGCGATTCGCTTGTCTAGAACGTGCTGGTAACACGTTCTGGCATTTTAGTCAACGAATCCGGTCACAGATGACTACGAATCAGTTGACACTCCTCGGAAGTGGCAATATAGTGCCGGCATGGTGTCGCTACCATCTTGCCGTTTGTTATCTGGGATGCTTCCTAGTGCATTATTCGGAATCGAATTTGAACACATAGCTACTTAATCGCAAATTTGTATGTACTGTGACGTAGTGAAGTCACAAGGCTCGCTCACCCCCCCCTCCCCTGCTTCGGTTAGACTAGCTCACAGATCACCACCCATGCGAGAAGCGCGACACGGACCATCGCGACAGCTGTATTTGCGAGGAGCGTGAAATACACGATGGTAGAACCTTCCACACACACCCCCCCCCCCCCCCCCCCCTCCGTTCGCTTCACTCTCTCCGTTCTACGGATTAGACTGGCGAGCTGATGGAAGAAGCGACCCATAAGACGCCTCTTCGGCGGATAATAAGACCGCAGGTTCGCGGAAGGGATGTGCGCCGAGGTAGCGTGACGGGCTCGACGGTGGAGGAGTCGGGAAGTGAACAAGAAGAGACCCTGAAGCCCGAAGGATAGGATCCAGAGCTCTGCAACGATAAGACCGCTGCCATAGTCCATGGAGACAAACAGGATGGTTCTCGGGTCTGAGAAGGACCTCTACCCCTCCCCATTAGAACTCTATTGCTTCGATAACTAGATATCTGGAAACGCTATTCCCTAGCAAGGAAGTGTTGCATTTACATTCTTTTGACGTGTAGACGAGAGTACATGACACTTCGCAATGAATATTATATCTTATCATGAAAAATAGAAATGAGGTGCGATATCGCGTTCTAAGAAGCATTAGAACTCTATTGCTACGATAGGTAGTCATCTGCAAGCGCTATTTCCAAGCAAGGAAGTGTCGCATTTACTTTCTTTTGAAGTGTAGACGAGAATACATAACACTGCACAATGAATATTATATCTTATCATGAATCATAGAAATGAGATGCAATATCGCGATTTAAGAAGCTTTAGAACTCTATTGCTTCGATACGTAGACATCTGCAAACGCTACTTCCTAGCAAGGAAGTGTCGCATTTACATTCTTTTGAAGCGAATACGAGGTATACATAACACTTCGCAATGAATATTATATCTCAACATGAAACATAGATATGAGATGCGATATCGCGATATATGAAGCATTATAACTCTATTGCTTCGATACGCAGACATCTGCAAACGCTATTTCCTAGAAAGGAAGTGCCGCATTTACAATCATTTGAAGTGTATTCGAGGGATACATATCACTCCACAATGCATATTATATCTTATCATGAAACATAGAAATGAGATGCGATATCGAGATATATGAAGCATTATAACTCTATTGCTTCGATATGTAGACATCTGCAAACGCTATTTCCTAGCATGGAAGTGTCGGATTTACATTCATTTGAAGCGAATGCGAGGTATACATAACACTTCGCAATGAATACTATATCTTATCATGAACCATAGGTATGAGATACGATATCCCGTTTCAAGAAGCATGAGAAATCTATTGCTTCGATACGTAGCCATCTGCAAACGCTATTTCCTAGCAAGGAAGTGTTGCATTTACATTCTTTTGTTTTGTAGACGAGAATACATGACACTTCGCAATGAATATTGTATCTTATGGTGAAACACAGAAGTGACATGCAATATCGGGTTTTAACAAGCATTAGAACTCTATTGCTACTATACGTAGACATTTGCAAACGCTATTTCCTAGCATGGAAGTGTCGGATTTACATTCTTTTTAGGCGAATGCGAGGTATACATAATACTTCGCAATGAATATTATATCTCATCATGAACCATAGGTATGAGATACGATATCCCGTTTCAAGAAGCATTAGAACTCTATTGCTACGATACGTAGACATCCGCAAACGCTATTTCCTAGCAAGGAAGTGTCGCATTTACATTCTTTTGAAGTGAATGCGAGGTATACATAACATTCCACAATGAATACTATATCTTATCATGAAACATAGATATGAGATGCGATATCCCGTTCTAAGAAGCATGAGAACTCTAATGCTACGATACGTAGCCATCTGCAAACGCTATTTCCTAGCAAGGAAGATTTGCATTTACATTCTTTTGAAGTGACAACGAGGTATACATGACACTTCGCAATGAACATTATATCTTATCATGTAACATAGAAGTGAGATGCGACATCGCGTTTTAAGAAGCATTAGAACCCTATTGCCCCGATGCGGAGATATCTGCAAACGCTATTTCCTAGCATGGAAGTGTCGCATTTACATTCTTTTGAAGTGAATTCGAGGTATACATGACACTTCGGAATGAATATTATAAATTATCACGAAACATAGAAATGAGATGCGATATCGCGATCTAAGAAGCATTAGAATTCTATTGCTACGATATGTAGGCATCTGCAAACGCTATTTCCTTGCAAGCAAGAGTCGCATTTACATTCGTCTGAAGTGAATACGAGGTATATATGACACTTCGCAATGAATATTATATCCTA
Organism: Xylocopa sonorina; assembly: GCF_050948175.1. Classification (NCBI taxonomy): domain Eukaryota; kingdom Metazoa; phylum Arthropoda; class Insecta; order Hymenoptera; family Apidae; genus Xylocopa; species Xylocopa sonorina. The sequence continues at coordinate 51,777 of NW_027490459.1, forward strand.
TCATGAAACATAGGAGTGAGATGCGATATCGCGTTTTAAGAAGCTTTAGAACTCTATTGCTTCGATACGTAGACATCTGCAAACGCTACTTCCTAGCAAGGAAGTGTCGCATTTACATTCTTTTGAAGCGAATACGAGGTATACATAACACTTCGCAATGAATATTATATCTCAACATGAAACATAGATATGAGATGCGATATCGCGATATATGAAGCATTATAACTCTATTGCTTCGATACGCAGACATCTGCAAACGCTATTTCCTAGAAAGGAAGTGCCGCATTTACAATCATTTGAAGTGTATTCGAGGGATACATATCACTCCACAATGCATATTATATCTTATCATGAAACATAGAAATGAGATGCGATATCGAGATATATGAAGCATTATAACTCTATTGCTTCGATATGTAGACATCTGCAAACGCTATTTCCTAGCATGGAAGTGTCGGATTTACATTCATTTGAAGCGAATGCGAGGTATACATAACACTTCGCAATGAATACTATATCTTATCATGAACCATAGGTATGAGATACGATATCCCGTTTCAAGAAGCATGAGAAATCTATTGCTTCGATACGTAGCCATCTGCAAACGCTATTTCCTAGCAAGGAAGTGTTGCATTTACATTCTTTTGTTTTGTAGACGAGAATACATGACACTTCGCAATGAATATTGTATCTTATGGTGAAACACAGAAGTGACATGCAATATCGGGTTTTAACAAGCATTAGAACTCTATTGCTACTATACGTAGACATTTGCAAACGCTATTTCCTAGCATGGAAGTGTCGGATTTACATTCTTTTTAGGCGAATGCGAGGTATACATAATACTTCGCAATGAATATTATATCTCATCATGAACCATAGGTATGAGATACGATATCCCGTTTCAAGAAGCATTAGAACTCTATTGCTACGATACGTAGACATCCGCAAACGCTATTTCCTAGCAAGGAAGTGTCGCATTTACATTCTTTTGAAGTGAATGCGAGGTATACATAACATTGCACAATGAATACTATATCTTATCATGAAACATAGATATGAGATGCGATATCCCGTTCTAAGAAGCATGAGAACTCTAATGCTACGATACGTAGCCATCTGCAAACGCTATTTCCTAGCAAGGAAGATTTGCATTTACATTCTTTTGAAGTGACAACGAGGTATACATGACACTTCGCAATGAACATTATATCTTATCATGTAACATAGAAGTGAGATGCGACATCGCGTTTTAAGAAGCATTAGAACCCTATTGCCCCGATGCGGAGATATCTGCAAACGCTATTTCCTAGCATGGAAGTGTCGCATTTACATTCTTGTGAAGTGAATTCGAGGTATACATGACACTTCGGAATGAATATTATAACTTATCACGAAACATAGAAATGAGATGCGATATCGCGATCTAAGAAGCATTAGAATTCTATTGCTACGATATGTAGGCATCTGCAAACGCTATTTCCTTGCAAGCAAGAGTCGCATTTACATTCGTCTGAAGTGAATACGAGGTATATATGACACTTCGCAATGAATATTATATCCTATCATGAAACATAGGAGTGAGATGCGATATCGCGTTTTAAGAAGCATTAGAACTCTATGGCCTCGATGCGGAGACATCTGCAAACGCTATTTCCTAGCATGGAAGTGTCGCACATACATTCTTTTGAAGTGAATACGAGGTGTGCATGACACTTCGCAATGAATATTGTATCTTATCATGAAACATAGAAGTGAGATGCGATATCGCATTTCAAGAAGCATTAGAACTCTATTGCCTCGACGCGTAGACATCTGCAGACGCTATTTCCTAGGATGGAAGTGTCCCATTTACATTCTTTTGAAGTGAATACGAGGTGTACATGACACTTCGCAATTAATATTACATCTTATCACGAAGCATAGAAATGAGATGCGATATCGCGATTTAAGTAGCATTAGAACTCTATTGCTACGATACGTAGACATCTGAATACGCTATTTCCTAGCAAGGAAGTGTCGCATTTACATTCGTTTGGTAGTGAATACGAGGTATACTTGACATTTCGCAATGAATATTATATCTTATCACGTAACATAGAAATGAAATGCGATATCTCGTTTTAGGAAGAATTAGGACTCTTTTGCTACGATACGTAGAAATCTGCAAACGCTATTTCCTAGCAAGGAAGATTCGCATTTACATTCTTTTGAAGTGAATACGAGGTATACATGACACTTCGGAATGAATATTATAACTTATCACGAAACATAGAAATGAGATGCGATATCGCGATCTAAGAAGCATTAGAATTCTATTGCTACGATATGTAGGCATCTGCAAACGCTATTTCCTTGCAAGCAAGAGTCGCATTTACATTCTTCTGAAGTGAATACGAGGTATATATGACACTTCGCAATGAATATTATATCCTATCATGAAACATAGGAGTGAGATGCGATATCGCGTTTTAAGAAGCATTAGAACTCTATGGCCTCGATGCGGAGACATCTGCAAACGCTATTTCCTAGCATGGAAGTGTCGCACATACATTCTTTTGAAGTGAATACGAGGTGTGCATGACACTTCGCAATGAATATTGTATCTTATCATGAAACATAGAAGTGAGATGCGATATCGCGTTTCAAGAAGCATTAGAACTCTATTGCCTCGACGCCTAGACATCTGCAGACGCTATTTCCTAGGATGGAAGTGTCGCATTTACATTCTTTTGAAGTGAATACGAGGTGTACATGACACTTCGCAATGAATATTACATCTTATCACGAAGCATAGAAATGAAATGCGATATCGCGATTTAAGTAGCATTAGAACTCTATTGCTACGATACGTAGACATCTGAATACGCTATTTCCTAGCAAGGAAGTGTCGCATTTACATTCGTTTGGTAGTGAATACGAGGTATACTTGACATTTCGCAATGAATATTATATCTTATCACGTAACATAGAAATGAAATGCGATATCTCGTTTTAGGAAGCATTAGGACTCTTTTGCTACGATACGTAGAAATCTGCAAACGCTATTTCCTAGCACGGAAGATTCGCATTTACATTCTTTTGAAGTGAATACGAGGTATACATGACACTTCGCAACGAACATTATATCTTATCATGAAACACAGAAGTGAGATGCGATATCGCGTTTTAACAAGCATTAGAACCTTATTGCCTCGATGCGGTGATATCTGCAAACGCTATTTCCTAGCATGGAAGTGTGGCATTTACATTCCTTTGAAGTGAATTCGAGGTATACATGACACTTCGGAATGAATATTATAACTTATCACGAAACATAGAAATGAGATGCGATATCGCGATCTAAGAAGCATTAGAATTCTATTGCTACGATATGTAGGCATCTGCAAACGCTATTTCCTTGCAAGGAAGTGTCGCATTTACATTCTTTTGAAGTGAATACGAGGTATACATGACGCTTCGCAATGAATATTATATCTTATCACGAAACGTAGAAATGAAATGCGACATCTCGTTTTAAGAAGCATTAGGACTCTTTTGCTACGATACGTAGACATCTGCAAACGATATTCCCAAGGATGGAAACGTCGCATTTACATTCTTTTGAAGTGAATAAGGAGGTTTACATGACACTTCGCAATGAATATTATATCTTATCACGAAACATATAAATGAGATGCGATATCGCGATTTAAGTAGCATTTGAACTCTATTGCTACGATACGTAGACATCTGCAAACGCTATTTCCCAGCAAGCAACAATCGCATTTTCATTCTTTTGAAGTGAATACGGCGTACACAAGACACTTCGTAATGAATATTATACCTTATCATGAAACATAGAAGAGAGATGCGATATCGCGTTTTCAGAAGTATTAGAACTCTATGGCCTCGATGCGGAGACATCTGCAAACGCTAATTCCTAGCAAGGAAGTGTCGCTTTTACATTCTTTTGAGGTGAATACAAGGTATACATAACACTGCACAATGAATATTATATCTTATCATGAAACATAGAAATGAGATGCGATATCGCGATATAAGAATCATTAGAACTCTATTGCTTCGATACGTAGTCATCTGCAAACGCTATTTACTAGCAAGGAAGAGTCATGTTTACATTCTTTTGAAAGGAATACGAGGTATACATGACACTTCGCAATGAATATTATATCTTATCATGAATCATAGAAATGAGAAACGATATCGCGATTTGAGAAGCACTAGAGCACTAATGCTACAATACGTAGGCATCTGCAAACGCTATTTCCTAGCAAGGAATTGTGGCATTCACATTCTTTCGAAGTGAATATGAGGTGTACATAACACTGCACATTAAATATTATATCTTATCATGAAACATAGAAATGAGAAACGATATCGCGTTTTGAGAAGCTTTAGAGCATTAATGCTGCGATACGTAGACATCTGCAAACGCTATTTACTATCAAGGAAGTGTCGCATTTACATTCTTTTGAAGTGAATACGAGGTATACATAACACTTCGCAATGAATATTATATCTTATCATGAAACACAGAAATGAGAAGCGATATGGCGTTTTACGAAGCATTAGATCCCTATTGCTTCGATACGTAGACATCTGCAAACGCTATTTCCTAGCAAGGAAGTGTCAGGGCACATACATTCTTTTGAGGTGAATACGAGGTATACGTAACACTGCACAATGAATATTATATTTTATCACGAAACATTTAAATGAGATGCGAAATCGCGATTTCAGAAGCATTAGAACTCTATTGCTTCGATACGTAAACATCTGCAAGCGCTACATCCTAGCAAGGAAGTGTCGCATTTACATTCTTTTGAAAGGAATACGAGGAATACATGACACTTCGCAATGAATATTATATCTTATCATGAAACATAGAAATGAGATGCGATATGACGATTTAAGAAGCATTGGAACTCTATTGCTTAGATACACATACATCTGCAAATGCTATTTCCTAGCAAGGAAGTGTCGCATTTACATTCTTTTGAGGTGAATACGAGGTATACATAACACTGCACAATGAATATTATATTTTATCATGAACAATTTAAATGAGATGTGAAATCGCGATTTCAGAAGCATTAGAACTCTATTGCTTCAATACGTAAACATCTGCAAGCGCTACATCCTAGCAAGGAAGTGTCGCATTTACATTCTTTTGAAAGGAATACGAGGTATACATGGCACTTCGCAATGAATATTATATCTTATCATGAAACATAGAAATGAGATGCGATATGACGATTTAAGAAGCATTGGAACTCTATTCCTTCGATACATATACATCTGCAAATGCTATTTCCTAGCAAGGAAGTGTCGCATTTACATTCTTTTGAGGTGAATACGAGGTATACATAACACTGCACAATGAATATTATATCTTATCAAGAAACATAGAAATGAGATGCGATATCGCGATTTAGGAAGCATTAGAACAGCTTCTTCGATACGGAGACATCTGCAAACGCTATTTCCTAGCAAGGTATTGTCGCATTCACTTTCTTTTGAAGTGAATACGAGGAGTACATAACACTGCACATTAAATATTATATCTTATCATGAAACATAGAAATGAGAAACGATATCGCGTTTTGAGAAGCTTTAGAGCATTAATGCTGCGATACGTAGACATCTGCAAACGCTATTTACTATCAAGGAAGTGTCGCATTTACATTCTTTTGAAGTGAATACGAGGTATACATAACACTTCGCAATGAATATTATATCTTATCATGAAACACAGAAATGAGAAGCGATATGGCGTTTTACGAAGCATTAGATCCCTATTGCTTCGATACGTAGACATCTGCAAACGCTATTTCCTAGCAAGGAAGTGTCAGGGCACATACATTCTTTTGAGGTGAATACGAGGTATACGTAACACTGCACAATGAATATTATATTTTATCACGAAACATTTAAATGAGATGCGAAATCGCGATTTCAGAAGCATTAGAACTCTATTGCTTCGATACGTAAACATCTGCAAGCGCTACATCCTAGCAAGGAAGTGTCGCATTTACATTCTTTTGAAAGGAATACGAGGAATACATGACACTTCGCAATGAATATTATATCTTATCATGAAACATAGAAATGAGAAACGATATCGCGTTTTGAGAAGCTTTAGAGCATTAATGCTGCGATACGTAGACATCTGCAAACGCTATTTACTATCAAGGAAGTGTCGCATTTACATTCTTTTGAAGTGAATACGAGGTATACATAACACTTCGCAATGAATATTATATCTTATCATGAAACACAGAAATGAGAAGCGATATGGCGTTTTACGAAGCATTAGATCCCTATTGCTTCGATACGTAGACATCTGCAAACGCTATTTCCTAGCAAGGAAGTGTCAGGGCACATACATTCTTTTGAGGTGAATACGAGGTATACGTAACACTGCACAATGAATATTATATTTTATCACGAAACATTTAAATGAGATGCGAAATCGCGATTTCAGAAGCATTAGAACTCTATTGCTTCGATACGTAAACATCTGCAAGCGCTACATCCTAGCAAGGAAGTGTCGCATTTACATTCTTTTGAAAGGAATACGAGGAATACATGACACTTCGCAATGAATATTATATCTTATCATGAAACATAGAAATGAGATGCGATATGACGATTTAAGAAGCATTGGAACTCTATTGCTTCGATACACATACATCTGCAAATGCTATTTCCTAGCAAGGAAGTGTCGCATTTACATTCTTTTGAGGTGAATACGAGGTATACATAACACTGCACAATGAATATTATATTTTATCATGAACAATTTAAATGAGATGTGAAATCGCGATTTCAGAAGCATTAGAACTCTATTGCTTCAATACGTAAACATCTGCAAGCGCTACATCCTAGCAAGGAAGTGTCGCATTTACATTCTTTTGAAAGGAATACGAGGTATACATGGCACTTCGCAATGAATATTATATCTTATCATGAAACATAGAAATGAGATGCGATATGACGATTTAAGAAGCATTGGAACTCTATTCCTTCGATACATATACATCTGCAAATGCTATTTCCTAGCAAGGAAGTGTCGCATTTACATTCTTTTGAGGTGAATACGAGGTATACATAACACTGCACAATGAATATTATATCTTATCAAGAAACATAGAAATGAGATGCGATATCGCGATTTAGGAAGCATTAGAACAGCTTCTTCGATACGGAGACATCTGCAAACGCTATTTCCTAGCAAGGTATTGTCGCATTCACTTTCTTTTGAAGTGAATACGAGGAGTACATAACACTGCACATTAAATATTATATCTTATCATGAAACATAGGAGTGAGATGCGATACCGCGTTTTGAGAAGCAATAGAACTCTATTGCTTCGATACGTAGATATCTGCAAGCGCTACATCCTAGCAAGGAAGTGTCGCATTTACATTCTTTTGAGAGGAATACGAGGTATACATGACACTTCGCAATGAATATTATATCTTATCATGAAACATAGAAATGAGATGCGATATGACGATTTAAGAAGCACTGGAACTCTATTGCTTCGATACATATACATCTGCAAATGCTATTTCCTAGCAAGGAAGTGTCGCATTTACATTCTTTTGAGGTGAATACGAGGTATACATAACACTGCACAATGAATATTATATCTTATCATGAAACATAGAAATGCGATGCGATATCGCGATATAAGAATCATTAGAACTCTATTGCTTCGATACGAAGTCATCTGCAAACGCAATTTACTAGCAAGGAAGAGTCGCATTTACATTCATTTGACGTGTATGCGAGGTATACATGACACTAAGCAATGAATATTATATATTACCATGAAACATAGAAATGAGAAACGATATCGCGTTTTGAGAAGCTTTAGAGCATTAATGCTGCGATACGTAGACATCTGCAAACGCTATTTCCTATCAAGGAAGTGTCGCATTTACATTCTTTTGAAGTGAATACGAGGTATACATAACACTTCGCAATGAATATTATATCTTATCATGAAACATAGAAATGAGAAGCGATATGGCGTTTTACGAAGCATTAGATCCCTATTGCTTCGATACGTAGACATCTGCAAACGCTATTTCCTAGCAAGGAAGTGTCAGGGCACATACATTCTTTTGAGGTGAATACGAGGTATACGTAACACTGCACAATGAATATTATATTTTATCATGAAACATTTAAATGAGATGCGAAATCGCGATTTCAGAAGCATTAGAACTCTATTGCTTCGATACGTAAACATCTGCAAGCGCTACATCCTAGCAAGGAAGTGTCGCATTTACATTCTTTTGAAAGGAATACGAGGAATACATGACACTTCGCAATGAATATTATATCTTATCATGAAACATAGAAATGAGATGCGATATGACGATTTAAGAAGCACTGGAACTCTATTGCTTCGATACATATACATCTGCAAATGCTATTTCCTAGCAAGGAAGTGTCGCATTTACATTCTTTTGAGGTGAATGCGAGGTATACATAACACTGCACAATGAATATTATATCTTATCATGAAACATAGAAATGCGATGCGATATCGCGATATAAGAATCATTAGAACTCTATTGCTTCGATACGAAGTCATCTGCAAACGCAATTTACTAGCAAGGAAGAGTCGCATTTACATTCATTTGACGTGTATGCGAGGTATACATGACACTAAGCAATGAATATTATATATTACCATGAAACATAGAAATGAGAAACGATATCGCGTTTTGAGAAGCATTAGAACTCTATTGCTTCGATACGTAGACATCTGCGAACGCTATTTCCTAGCAAGCAGTAGTCGCATTTACATTCTTTTGAAGTGAATGCGAGTTATACATGGCACTTCGCAATGAATATTATATTTTATCATGAAGCATAGGAATGAGATGGATATCGCGTGTTGAGAAGCATTAGAACTCTATTGCTACGATACGTAGACATCTGCAAAAGCTATTTCCTAGCAAGCAATGGTCGCATTTATATTCTTTCGAAGTGAATTCGAGGTGTACATGACACTTCGCAATGAATATTATATCTCATCACGAAACATAGAAATGTGATGCGATATCACGTTTTAAGAAGCATTAGAACTCAATGGCCTCGATGCGGAGACATCTGCAAACGCTATTTCCTAGCATGGAAGTGTCGCACTTACATTCTTTTGAAGTGAATACCAGGTATACATGACACTTCGCAATGAATATTATATCTTATCACGAATCATATAAATGAGATGCGATATCGCGATTTAAGTAGCATTAGAACTCTATTGCTACGATACGTAGACATCTGCAAACGCCATTTCCTGGCAAGCAACAATCGCATTTTCATTCTTTTGAAGTGAATACGACGTACACAAGACACTTCGTAATGAATATTATACCTTATCATGAAACATAGAAGAGAGATGCGATATCGCGTTTTCAGAAGTATTAGAACTCTATGGCCTCGATGCGGAGACATCTGCAAACGCTAATTCCTAGCAAGGAAGTGTCGCTTTTACATTCTTTTGAGGTGAATACAAGGTATACATAACACTGCACAATGAATATTATATCTTATCATGAAACATATAAATGAGATGCGATATCGCGATATAAGAATCATTAGAACTCTATTGCTTCGATACGTAGTCATCTGCAAACGCTATTTACTAGCAAGGAAGAGTCGCGTTTACATTCTTTTGAAAGGAATACGAGGTATACATGACACTTCGCAATGAATATTATATCTCACCACGAAACATATAGATGAGATGCGATATCGCGAATTGAGTTGCATTGGAACTTTATTGCTACGATACGTAGACATCTGCAAACGCTATTTCCTAGCAAGCAATAGTCGCATTTACATTCTCTTGAAGTGAATACGAGATATACATGACACTTCGCAATGAATATTATATCTTACATGAAACATAGAAGAGAGATGCGATATCGCGTTGTAAGAAGCTTTAGAACTCTATTGCTACGATACGTAGGCATCTGCAAACGCCATCTCCTAGCAAGGAATAGTCGCATTTACATTCTTTTGAAGTGAATACGAGGTATACATAACACTTCGCAATGAATATTATATCATATCATGAGTCATAGAAGTGAGATGCGATATCGCGTCTTAAGAGGCATTAGAACTCTATTGCCTCGATGTGGAGATATCTGCAAACGCTATTTCCTAGCAAGCAATAGTCGCATTTACATCCTTTTGAAATGAATTCGAGGTTTACATGACACTTCGGAATGAATATTATAACTTATCACGAAACATATAAATGAGATGCGATATCGAGATTTAAGTAGCATTAGAACACTATTGCTACGAAACGTAGACATCTGAATACGCCATTTCCTAGCAAGGAAGTGTCGCATTTACATTCGTTTGGAGAGAATACGAGGTATACATGACACTCCGCAATGAATATTATATCTTATCACGAAACATAGAAATGAGAAGCGATATCGCGATTTAAGTAGCATTAGAATTCTATTGCCACGATACGTAGACATCTGAATACGCTACTTGCTAGCAAGGAAGCGTAGCATTTACATTCTTTTGAAGTGAATACGGGGTATACATGACACTTCGCAATGAATATTACACCTTATCATGAAACAGAGAAATGATATGCGATATCGCGTTTTGAGAAGCATTAGAACTCTATTGCCTCGACGCGTAGACATCTCCAGACGCTATTTCCTAGCATGGAAGTGTCGCATTCTCATTCTTTTGTAGTGAATGGGAGGTATACATGACACTTCGCAATGAATATTATATCTTATCATGAAACATAGAAGAGAGATTCGATATCGCGTTTTAAGAAGCATTAGAACTCTATGGCATCGATGCGGAGACATCAGCAAACGCTATTTCCTAGCATGGAAGTGTCGCACTTACATTCTTCTGAAGTGAATACGAGGTGTACATGACACTTCGCAATGAATATTATATCTTATCATGAAGCATAGAAATGAGATGCGATATCGCGTTTTGAGAAGCATTAGAACTCTATTGCCTCGACGCGTAGACATCTCCAGACGCTATTTCCTAGCATGGAAGTGTCGCATTCTCATTCTTTTGTAGTGAATGGGAGGTATACATGACGCTTCGCAATGAATATTATATCTTATCATGAAACATAGAAGAGAGATGCGATATCGCGTTTTAAGAAGCATTAGAACTCTATGGCATCGATGCGGAGACATCAGCAAACGCTATTTCCTAGCATGGAAGTGTCGCACTTACATTCTTTTGAAGTGAATACGAGCTATACATGACACTTCGCAATGAATATTATATCCTATCATGAAGCATAGAAATGAGATGCGATATCGCGTTTTGAGAAGCATTAGAACACTATTGCTACGAAACCTAGACATCTGCAAGCGCTATTTCCTAGCAAGGAAGATTCGCATTTACATTCTTTTGAAGTGAATACGAGGCATACATGACACTTCGCAATGAATATTATATCTTATCATGAAGCATAGAAATGAGATGCGATATGGCGTTCTGAGAAGCATTAGAACTCCATTGCTCCGATACGTAGATATCTGCAAACGCTATTTCCTAGCAACGAATAGTCGCACTTACATTCTTTTGAAGTGAATACGAGGTATACAGGACACTTCGCAATGAATATAATATCTTATCATGAATCATAGAAGTGAGATGCGATATCGCGTTTTAAGAAGCATTAGAAACTTATTGCCTCGACGTGTAGACATCTGCAGACGCTGTTTCCTAGCATGGATGTGTCGCAATTACATTCTTTTGAAGTGAATACGAGGTATACATGACACTTCGCAATGAATATTATATCTTATCATGAAACATAGAAGAGAGATGCGATATCGCGTTTTAAGAAGCATTAGAACTCTATGGCATCTATGCGGAGACATCAGCAAACACTATTTCCTAGCATGGAAGTGTCGCACTTACATTCTTTTGACGTGAATACGAGGTGTACATGACACTTCGGAATGAATATTATAACTTATCACGAAACATAAAAATGAGATGCGATATCACGATCTAAGAAGCACTAGAACTCTATTGCCTCGACGCGTAGACATCTACAGACGCTATTTCCTAGCATGGAAATGTCACATTTAGATTCCTTTGAAGTGAATTCGAGGTATACATGACACCTCGCAGTGAATATTATATCTTATCACGAAACATAGAAATGAGATGCGATATCGCGATATAAGTAGCATTAGAACTCTATTGCTACGATACGTAGACATCTGAATACGCTATTTCCTAGCAAGGAAGATTCGCATTTACATTCTTTTGAAGTGAATAGGAGGTATACATGACACTTCGCAATGAATATTATATCATTTCATGAATCGTAGAAGTGAGATGCGATATCGCGTTTTAAGAAGCATTAGAACCTTATTGCCTCGACGCGTAGACATCTGCAGACGCTATTTGCTAGCATGGAAGTGTCGCATTTACATTCTTTTGAAGTGAATACGAGCTATTCATGACACTTCGCAATGAATATTATATCTTATCATGAAGCATAGAAATGAGATGCGATATCGCGTTTTGAGAAGCATTAGAACTCTATTGCTACGAAACGTAGACATCTGAATACGCCATTTCCTAGCAAGGAAGTGTCGCATTTACATTCGTTTGGAGAGAATACGAGGTATATATGACACTTCGCAATGAATATTGTATCTTATCGTGAAACATAGGAGAGAGATGCGATATCGCGTTTTAAGAAGCATTAGAACTCTATGGCATCGATGCGTAGACATCAGCAAACGCTATTTCCTAGCACGGAAGTGTCGCACTTACATTCTTTTGAAGTGAGTACGAGTTGTACATGATACCTCGCAGTGAATATTATATCTTATCACGAAACATAGAAATGAGATGCGATATCGCGATTTAAGTAGCATTAGAACTTTATTGCTACGATACGTAGACATCTGAATACGCTATTTCCTAGCAAGGAAGATTCGCATTTACATTCTTTTGAAGTAAATACGAGGTATACATGACACTTCACAATGAACATTATATCTTATCATGTAACAAATAAGTGAGATGCGATATCGCGTCTTAAGAAGCATTAGAACCCTATTGCCTCCATGTGGAGATATCTGCAAACGCTATTTCCTAGCAAGCAATAGTCGCATTTACATTCTTTTGAAATGATTTCGAGGTTTACATGACTCTTCGGAATGAATATTGTAACTTATCACGAAACATAAAAATGAGATGCGATACCGCGATCTAAGAAGCATTATAACTCTATTGCTACGATACGTAGGCATCTGCAAACGCTATGATCTAGCAAGGAATAGTCGCATTTACATTCTTTTGATGTGAATACGAGGTATACATGTCACATCGGAATGAATATTATAACTTATCACGAAACATAGAAATGAGATGCGATATCGCGATCTAAGAAGCATTAGAACTCTATTGCTAGGATACGTAGGCATATGCATACGCTATATCCTAGCAGGGAAGATTCGCATTTACATTCTTTTGAAGTGAATACGAGGTGTACATGACACTTCGCGATGAATGTTATATCTTATCACGAAACATATAAATGAGATGCGATATCGAGATTTAAGTAGCACTAGAGCTCTATTGCTACGATACGTAGACATCTGAATACGCTATTTCCTAACAAGGAAGTGTCGCATTTACATTCTTTTGAAGTGAGTACGAGTTGTACATGACACCTCGCAGTGAATGTTATATCTTATCACAAAACATAGAAATGAGATGCGATATCGCGATTTAAGTAGCATTAGAACTCTATTGCTACGATACGTAGACATCTGAATACGCTATTTCCTAGCAGGGAAGATTCGCATTTACATTCTTTTGAAGTGAATACGAGGTATACATGACACTTCACAATGAACATTATATCTTATCATGTAACATATAAGTGAGATGCGATATCGCGTCTTAAGAGGCCTTAGGACTCTATTGCCTCAATGCGGAGATATCTGCAAGGGCTATTTCCTAGCATGGAAATGTCGCATTTACATTCTTTTGAAATGAATGCGAGGTATACATGACACTTCGCAATGAATATTATATCTTATCATGAAGCATAGAAATGAGATGCGATATCGCGTTTTGAGAAGCATTAGAACACTATTGCTTCGAAACGTAGACATCTGCAAGCGCTATTTCCTAGCAAGGAAGATTCGCATTTACATTCTTTTGAAATGAATATGAGGTATACATTACACTTCGGAATGAATATTGTAACTTATCACGAAACATAAAAATGAGATGCGATATCGCGATCTAAGTAGCATTATAACTCTATTGCTACGATACGTAGGCATCTGCAAACGCTATGATCTAGCAAGGAATAGTCGCATTTACATTCTTTTGATGTGAATACGAGGTATACATGTCACTTCGCAATGAATATTATATTTTATCATGAAACTTAGAAGTGAGATGCGACATCTCGTTTTAAGAAGCATTAGAACTCTATTGCCTCCATGCGTTGGCATCTGCAGACGCTATTTCCCAGCAAGGAAGTGTCGCATTTACATTCGTTTGGAGTGAATAGGAGGTATACATGACAGTCCGCAATGAATATTACATTTTATCACGAAACATAGAAATGAGATGCGATACCGCGATCTAAAAAGCATTAGAATTCTATTGCTACGAAACGTAGGCATCTGCAGACGTTATTTCCTAGCAAGGAATAGTCGCATATACATTCTGTTGAAGTGAATGCGAGGTAAACATGACTTTTCGCAATGAATATTATATCTTATCATGAAACATAGAAGTGAAATGCGATATCGCATTTAAGAAGCATTAGAACTCTATTGCCTCGATGCGTAGACATCTGCAGACGCTATTTGCTAGCATAGAAGTGTCGCATTTACATTCTTTTGAAGTGAATACGAGGTATACATGACATTTCGCAATGAATATTATATCTTATCACGAAACATAGGAATGAGATGCGATATCGCGATTTAAGTAGCATTAGAACTCTATTGCTACGATACGAAGGCATCTGCAGACGTTATTTCCTAGCATGGAATAGTCGCCTTTACATTCTTTTGTAGTGAATACGAGGTATGCATGACACATCGGAATGAATATTAACACTTATCACGAAACATAGAAATGAGATGCGATATCGCGATCTAAGAAGCATTAGAACTCTATTGCTACGATACGTAGGCATCTGCATACGCTATTTCCTAGCAGGGAAGATTCGCGTTTACATTCTTTGGAAGTGAATACGAGGTGTACATGACACTTCGCGATGAATATTATATCTTATCACGAAACATAGAAATGAGATGCGATATCGCGATTTAAGTAGCATTAGAACTCTATTGCTATGATACGTAGACATCTGAATACACTATTTCCTAGCAGGGAAGATTCGCATTTACATTCTTTTGAAGTGAATACGAGGTATACATGACACTTCACAATGAACATTATATCTTATCATGTAACATATAAGTGAGATGCGATATCGCGTCTTAAGAGGCATTAGGACTCTATTGCCTCAATGCGGAGATATCTGCGAGGGCTATTTCCTAGCATGGAAATGTCGCATTTACATTCTTTTGAAACGAATACGAGGTATACATGACACTTCGCAATGAATATTATATCTTATCATGAAGCATAGAAATGAGATGCGATATCGCGTTTTGAGAAGCATTAGATCACTATTGCTTCGAAACGTAGACATCTGCAAGCGCTATTTCCTAGCAAGGAAGATTCGCATTTACATTCTTTTGAAGTGAATACGAGGTATACATGACACATCGCAATGAATATTATATCTTATCACGAAACAAAGGAATGGAGATGCGATATCGCGATTTAAGTAGCATTAGAACTCTATTGCTACGATACGTAGACATCTGAATACGCTATTTCCTAACAAGGAAGTGTCGCATTTACATTCTTTTGAAGTGAGTACGAGTTGTACATGACACCTCGCAGTGAATATTATATCTTATCACGAAACATAGAAATGAGATGCGATATCGCGATTTAAGTAGCATTAGAACTTTATTGCTACGATACGTAGACATCTGAATACGCTATTTCCTAGCAAGGAAGAATCGCATTTACATTCTTTTGAAGTGAATACGAGGTATACATGACACTTCACAATGAATATTGTATCTTATAATGAAACATAGAAATGAGATGCGATATCGCGTTTTAAGAAGCATTAGAACTCTATCGCCTCGATGCGTAGACATCTGCAGACGCTATTTCCTAGCAAGGAAGTGTCGCATTTACATTTGTTTGGAGTGAATAGGAGGTATGCATTACACTTCGCAATGAATATTATATCTTATCACCAAACATTTAAATCAGATGCGATATCGCGATTTAAGTAGCATTAGAACTCTATTGCTACGATACGTAGACATCTGAATACGCTATTTCCTAGCAGGGAAGATTCGCATTTACATTCTTTTGAAGTGAATACGAGGTATACATGACACTTCACAATGAACATTACATCTTATCATGTAACATATAAGTGAGATGCGATATCGCGTCTTAAGAGGCCTTAGGACTCTATTGCCTCAATGCGGAGATATCTGCAAGGGCTATTTCCTAGCATGGAAATGTCGCATTTACATTCTTTTGAAATGAATACGAGGTATACATGACACTTCGCAATGAATATTATATCTTATCATGAAGCATAGAAATGAGATGCGATATCGCGTTTTGAGAAGCATTAGAACACTATTGCTTCGAAACGTAGACATCTGCAAGCGCTATTTCCTAGCAAGGAAGATTCGCATTTACATTCTTTTGAAATGAATATGAGGTATACATGACACTTCGGAATGAATATTGTAACTTATCACGAAACATAAAAATGAGATGCGATATCGCGATCTAAGTAGCATTATAACTCTATTGCTACGATACGTAGGCATCTGCAAACGCTATGATCTAGCAAGGAATAGTCGCATTTACATTCTTTTGATGTGAATACGAGGTATACATGTCACTTCGCAATGAATATTATATCTTATAATGAAACATAGAAATGAGATGCGATATCGCGTTTTAAGAAGCATTAGAACCCTATTGCCTCGATGCGGAGATATCTGCAAACGCTATTTCCTAGCATGGAAGTGTCGCATTTACATTCTTTTGAAGTGAATTCGAAGTATACATGATAGTTAGGAATGAATATTATAACTTATCACGAAACATAGAAATGAGATGCGATATCGCGATCTAAAAAGCATTAGAACTCTATTTCTACGAAACGAAGGCATCTGCAGACGTTATTTCCTAGCAAGCAATAGTCGCATTTACATTCTTTTGAAGTGAATACGAGGTATACATGACACTTCGCAATGAATATTATATCTCATCACGAAACGTAGAAATGAGATGCGATATCGCGATTTAAGTAGCATTAGAGCTCTATTGCTACGATACGTAGACATCTGCAGACGCTATTTCCTAGCAAGGAAATGTCGCATTTACATTCGTTTGGAGTGATTACGAGGTATACATGACGCTTCGCCATCAATATTATATCTTATCATGAATCATAGAAATGAGATGCGAGACCGCGTTTTGAGAAACATTAGAAATCTATTGCTACGATACGTAGACATCTGCAAACGCTATTTCCTAGGATGGAAGTGTCGCATTTACATTCTTTTGAAGTGAATTCGAGGTATACATGACACTTCGCAATGAATATTATATCTTATCATGTAACATAGAAGTGAGATGCGATATCGCGTTTTAAGAAGCATTAGAACCCTATTGCCTCGATGCGGAGATATCTGCAAACGCTATTTCCTAGCATGGAAGTGTCGCATTTACATTCTTTTGAAGTGAATTCAAGTATACATGATAGTTAGGAAGGAATATTATAACTTATCACGAAACATAGAAATGAGATGCGATATCGCGATCTAAAAAGCATTAGAACACTATTTCTACGAAACGAAGGCATCTGCAGACGTTATTTCCCAGCAAAGAATAGTCGCATTTACATTCTTTTGAAGTGAATACGAGGATACATGACACTTCGCAATGAATATTACATCTCATCATGTAACATAGAAGTGCGATGCGATATCGCGTTTTAAGAAGCATTAGAACCCTATTGCCTCGATGCGGAGATATCTGCAAACGCTATTTCCTAGCATGGAAGTGTCGCATTTACATTCTTTTGAAGTGAATTCGAAGTATACATGATAGTTAGGAATGAATATTATAACTTATCACGAAACATAGAAATGAGATGCGATATCGCGATCTAAAAAGAATTAGAACTCTATTTCTACGAAACGAAGGCATCTGCAGACGTTATTTCCTAGCTAGCAATAGTCGCATTTGCATTCTTTTGATGTGAATACGAGGTATACATGACATTTCGCAATGAACATTATATCTTATCACGAAACATAGGAATGAGATGCGATATCGCGATTTAAGTAGCATCAGAACACTATTGCTACGATACGCAGACATCTGCAAACGCTATTTCCTAGGATGGAAGTGTCGCATTTACATTCTCCTAAAGTGAATTCGAGGAACACATGACACTTCGGATTGAATATTGTAACTTATCACGAAACATAGAAATGAGATGCGATATTGCGATTTAAGTAGCATTAGAACTCTATTGCTACCATACGTAGATATCTGAGTACGCTATTTTCTAGCAACGAAATGTCGCATTTACATTCGTTTGGAGTGAATACGAGGAATACATGACGCTTCGCAATCAATATTATATCTTTTCATGATGCATAGAAATGAGAAGCGATATCGCGTTTTGAGAAGCATTAGAACTCTATTGCTACGATACATAGACATCTGCAAACGCTATTTCCCAGGAAGGAAACGACGCACTTACATTCTTTGGAAGTGAACACGATGTATACATGACAGTTCGCAATGAATATTATATCTTATCACGAAAGATGTAAATGAGATGCGATATCGCGATTTAAGTAGCATTAGAACTCTTTTGCTACGATACGTAGTCATTTGCAAACGCTATTTCCTAGCAAGCAATAGTCGCATTTCCATTCTTTGAAGTGAATACGATGTATACATGACACTTCGCAATGAATATTATATCTTATCATGTAACATAGAAGAGAGATGCGATATCGCATTCTAAGTGGCATTAGAACTCTATGGCCTCGATGCGGAGACATCTGCAAACGCTATTTCCTAGCATGGAAGTTTCGCACTCACATTCTTTTGAAGTGAATACGAGGTATACATGACACGTCGCAATGAATATTATATCGCATCACGAAACATATAAATGAGATGCGATATCGCGATTTAAGTAGCATTAGAACTCTATTGCTACGATACGTAGACATCTGCAAACTCTATTTCCTAGCAAGCAATAGTCGCATTTACATTCTTTTGAAGTGAATACGAGGTATACATGACACTTCGCAATGAATATTATATCTTATCACCAAACATTTAAATCAGATGCGATATCGCGATTTAAGTAGCATTAGAACTCTATTGCTACGATACGTAGACATCTGCAGACGCTATTTCCTAGCAAGGAAATGTCGCATTTACATTCGTTTGGAGTGAATACGAGGTATACATGACGCTTCGCCATCAATATTATATCTTATCATGAATCATAGAAATGAGATGCGATACCGCGTTTTGAGAAACATTAGAAATCTATTGCTACGATACGTAGACATCTGCAAACGCTATTTCCTAGTGTGGAAGTGTCGCATTTACATTCTTTTGAAGTGAATTCGAGGTATACATGACACTTCGCAATGAATATTATATCTTATCATGTAGCATAGAAGTGAGATGCGATATCGCGTTTTAAGAAGCATTAGAACCCTATTGCCTCGATGCGGAGATATCTGCAAACGCTATTTCCTAGCATGGAAGTGTCGCATTCACATTCTTTTGAAGTGAATTCGAAGTATACATGATAGTTAGGAATGAATATTATAACTTATCACGAAACATAGAAATGAGATGCGATATCGCGATCTAAAAAGCATTAGAACTCTATTTCTACGAAACGAAGGCATCTGCAGAAGTTATTTCCCAGCAAGGAATAGTCGCATTTACATTCTTTTGAAGTGAATACGAGGATACATGACTCTTCGCAATGAATATTATATTTTATCACGAAACTTAGAAGTGAGATGCGATATCGCATTTAAGAAGCATTAGAACTCTATTGCCTCGATGCGTAGGCATCTGCAGACGCTATTTCCCAGCAAGGAAGTGTCGCATTTACATTCGTTTGGAGTGAATAGGAGGTATACATGACAGTCCGCAATGAATATTACATCCTATCACGAAACATAGAAATGAGATGCGATATCGCGATCTAAAAAGCATTAGAATTCTATTGCTACGAAACGTAGGCATCTGCAGACGTTATTTCCTAGCAAGGAATAGTCGCATATACATTCTGTTGAAGTGAATGCGAGGTAAACATGACTTTTCGCAATGAATATTATATCTTATCATGAAACATAGAAGTGAGATGCGATATCGCATTTAGGAAGCATTAGAACTCTATTGCGTCGATACGTAAACATCTGAATACGCTATTTCCTAGCAAGGAATAGTCGCATTTACATTCTTTTGAAGTGAATACGAGGTATACATGACACTTCGCAATGAATATTATATCTTATCACCAAACATTTAAATGAGATGCGATATCGCGATTTAAGTAGCATTAGAACTCTATTGCTACGATACGTAGACATCTGAATATGCTACGTCCTAGCAAGGAAATGTCGCATTTACATTCTCTTGAAGTGAATTCGAGGTACACATGACACTTCGGAATGAATATTATAACTTATCACGAAACATAGAAATGAGATGCGATATCGCGATCTAAAAAGCATTAGAATTCTATTTCTACGAAACGTAGGCATCTGCAGACGTTATTTCCTAGCAAGGATTAGTCGCATTTACATTCTTTTGAAGTGAATACGAGGTATACATGACTCTTCGCAATGAATATTATATCTTATCATGAAACATAGAAGTGAAATGCGATATCGCATTTAAGAAGCATTAGAACTCTATTGCCTCGATGCGGAGACATCTGCAGACGCTATTTCCTAGCATCGAAGTGTCGCATTTACACTCTTTTGAAGTGAATACGAGGTATGCATGACATTTCGTAATGAATATTATATCTTATCACGAAACATAGGAATGAGATGCGATATCGCGATTTAAGTAGCATCAGAACACTATTGCTACGATACGCAGACATCTGCAAACGCTATTTCCTAGGATGGAAGTGTCGCATTTACATTCTCCTAAAGTGAATTCGAGGTACACATGACACTTCGGAATGAATATTATAACTTATCACGAAACATAGAAATGAGATGCGATATTGCGATTTAAGTAGCATTAGAAATCTATTGCTACCATACGTAGACATCTGTGTACGCTATTTTCTAGCAACGAAATGTCGCATTTACATTCGTTTGGAGTGAATACGAGGAATACATGACGCTTCGCAATCAATATTATATCTTTACATGATGCATAGAAATGAGATGCGATATCGCGTTTTGAGAAGCATTAGAACTCTATTGCTACGATACATAGACATCTGCAAACGCTATTTCCCAGGAAGGAAACGTCGCATTTACATTCTTTGGAAGTGAACACGATGTATACATGACAGATCGCAATGAATATTATATCTTATCACGAAAGATGTAAATGTGATGCGATATCGGGATTTAAGTAGCATTAGAACCCTTTTGCTACGATACGTAGTCATTTGCAAACGCTATTTCCTAGCAAGCAATAGTCGGATTTCCATTCTTTTGAAGTGAATACGATGTATACATGACACTTCGCAATGAATATTATATCTTATCATGTAACATAGAAGAGAGATGCGATATCGCATTCTAAGTGGCATTAGAACTCTATGGCCTCGATGCGGAGACATCTGCAAACGCTATTTCCTAGCATGGAAGTTTCGCACTTACATTCTTTTGAAGTGAATACGAGGTATACATGACACGTCGTAATGAATATTACATCGCATCACGAAACATATAAATGAGATGCGATATCGCGATTTAAGTAGCATTAGAACTCTATTGCTACGATACGTAGACATCTGCAAACTCTATTTCCAAGCAAGCAATAGTCGCATTTACATTCTTTTGAAGTGAATACGAGGTATACATGACACTTCGCAATGAATATTATATCTCATCACGAAACATAGAAATGAGATGCGATGTCGCGATTTAAGTAGCATTAGAAATCTATTGCTACGATACGTAGACATCTGAATACGCTGTTTCCTAGCAAGGAAGTGTCGCATTTACATTCGTTTGGAGTGAATACGAGGTATACATGACACTTCGGAATGAATATTATAACTTATCACGAAACATAGAAATGAGATGCGATATCGCGAACTAAGAAGCATTAGAACTCTATTGCTACGGTACGTAGGCATCTGCAAACGCTATTTCCTAGCAATGGAGATTCGCATTTACATTCTCTTGAAGTGAATACGAGGTATACATGACACTTCGCAATGAATATTATATCTTATCACGAAATATATAAATGAGGTGTCATATCGCGATTTAAGTAGCATTAGAACGCTATTGCTGTGATACGTAGACATCTGCAAACAATATTTCCCAGCAAGGAAGTGTCGCACATACATCCTTTTGAAGTGAATACGAGGTAAACATAACACACCACAATGAATATTATATCTTATTACGAAACATAGAAATGAAATGCGACATCTCGTTCTAAGAGGCATTAGAACTCTATTGAAACGACACGTAGACATCTGCAAACAATATTTCCTAGCATGGAAGTGTCGCATTTACATTCTTTTGAAGTGAATACGAGGTATACATAACACTCTACAATAAATATTATATCTTATCACGAAACATAGAAGTGAGATGCGATATCGCGATTTAAGAAGCGCTATAACTCTATTGCTACGATGCGTAGGCATCTGGAAATGTTATTTCCTAGCAAGGAAGTGTCGCATTTACATTCTTTTGAAGTGAACACGAGGTATACATAACACTCCACAATGAATATTATATCTTATCACGAAACATAGAATTGAAATGCGACATCTCGTTTTAAGAAGCACTAGTACTCTATTGCTGTGATACGTAGACATCTGCAAACGCTATTTCCTAGCATGGAAGTGTCTTATTTACATTCTTTTGAATTGAATACGAGGTTGACACGAATTGACACTTCGCAATGAATATTATATCTTATCATGAAACATAGAAGTGAGATGCGATATCGCGTTCTAAGAAGCATTAGAACTCTATTGCTACGATACGTAGACACCTGCAAACGCTATTTCCTAGCATGGATGTGTCGCATTTACGTTCCATTGATGTGAATACGAGGTATGCATGACACTTCGCAATGGATATTATACCTTATCATGAAATATATAAATGAGATGCGACATCTCGTTTTAAGAAGTATTAGAACTCTGTTCTTACGATACGTGGTCATCTGGAAACGGTATTTCCTAGCAAGGAAGTGTCGCATTTACATTCTTTTGACGTGAATACGAGGTATACATGACACTTCGCAATGTATATTATATCTTATCTGGAAACATCGAACTGAGATGCGACATCTCGTTTTAAGGAGCATTAGAACTCTATTGCTACGATACGTTGACATCTGCAAACGCTATTTCCTAGCATGGAAGTGTCGCATTTACTTTCTTGTGATGTGAGTACGTGGTATACATGACATTTGGCAATGAATATTATATCTTATTATGAAACATGGAAATGAGATGCGATATGGCGATTCAAGAAGCATTAGAGCTCTATTTCTTCGATATGTAGATATCTGCAAACCTTATTTCCTAGCAAGGAAGTGTCGCATTTACATTCTTTTGAGGTGAATACGAGGTATCACGTCTGGTGAAACTATTTTCCGTTGCTCCTGAGGCTTTACGACACAGGCCTATTTTTCGGTAATTCGGTCGGCGGGAACGCGTTAAGACCGGGTCCGACTATTTCGGCTGACACGACACTAGCGAAAACACTCGCGATAATAAGGGAATGACCCTACCTTTCGGTGACTTCTCTCTCGATTTGTACGTAGAAACGGCGTGGAGGATCGTTTGCTGGGATCGTAGCGGATTTCGTTCTGTTGGCTGCTACGGAAATCTCGATCAGTCGCCAGCGAAGAGGAGGACGGCGGTCGGAATTCAGCGATGATGCTGGATGTGGCATAATCGGCGTGATGCGTCGTGGTGTCTGGATCGGATGCGTCGACGGTCGCTTCGGAAAGCGGCGTCTGGGCTGGTGCGAAGGCAGGTCGCTGGTATACGAGGACTCTCGGAACACCCTCCAAATATTCACGCACAAGTGATCGTATGAAATTCTTCCTACTCGCACGTCGCGTTCTTCGCAAACCGGAAGCACGATTCATTCACCAGGTTTTTCTGTACTTTCGAATAAGATCTGAGGGATAAGCGGCGGTCTCAACGTCACAAAGCCGATTTCTATACTCCTTCAATTTGATGAAGATCAACCCCAGTTGTATGGAAGAACCCGTGGAAGAATTCGTAGTTAAATGTAATGTTAAAAGTAGAACTAGTATTATAAACACTTGATAAAATTAATGGATGTGGAAATAGTATACTTGGTAAAAGAACTTGTACTTGGATATAGTAAAAGTAAAAATAAAATATATTCTAGGTTTAAAGTATACAAGAACTGGAATTATTCTAAGACTAAGACTAAGTTAAAATGGAAATAGAAATACGATGCCTGAACCCCACATTGAGGTGGCTAACGATCTAGAACTAGAAGTTTCGACTCCTCGGTAGGAGATCTCGAGTCAGAGTGTGTGCTCTGGAGACGCGTCTCTGACCTCCTCGGTTCGCGGGGCGCTACGGTCGCGGACGCTCGTGGTAGGGAGATCGCGGTCCCGCGAGTGGGGGACTCGCGTTTCGAGGCGGAGAGCGCGCGGTCTAGCGAGTGGGGACCCGCGGCTCGTGGTGGGGCTAGCGGCGCATGCCGCTGGCCGGACGCATCTTACTTAGTGTAACTTAGATATAGGAATTCTTATATATGCGTCATGATATGGTATGTATGTTCTAGCTTAGAAGTAATATATAGGTTCTAGCAGATCCTGTTCCCGGAATTGGAAAAGATCCCATTCAGGTGATGGGCTGCGGCTACGTCTTCCTGCAGGACGGAATCCTCGGTGCGAGGGAGATAGGGCTGCCCGTCCTTGGTGCGGGCGAGACAGGTATACTCGGTGGTGCGAGTGAGACACTGGTGCCCGGTACGAGCGAGACAGGTATACTCGGCGGTGCGAGTGAGGTAGCGGAACTCGGTGTGAGTGAGCGCGTGCAGGTATGCGCGCGCGAACACTTCCAGTTGCTGGTTCAGCAGGCGAGTTTGGCTGGTTGCATGCGTCCAGGGGTTGATGCTGGGGGGTGCGAAGAGGTTGATGGGTGGCAGGCGGTACGCCTGACGTCACAAAATGCGACACTTCCTTTCTAGGAAATTACGTTCCCAGATATCTCTGTACCGAAGCTATAGATTTCTAATTCTCCTTAAAACGCGATATCGCACCTCATCTCTATGTCTCATGATAAGATATAATATTCATTGCGAGGTGTTATGTATTCCTCGTCTAAACTTCAAATGAATGTAAATGCGATACATCCTTGCCAGGAAATGGCGTTTGCAGATGTCTACGAATCGAAGCAATAGAGTTCTAACGCTTCTTAAAATGGGATATCGCATCTCATTCCTATGTTTCACGACAAGATATAATATTCATTGCGACGTGTCATGTATACCTCGTATTCAATTCAAAAGAATGTAAACGCGACTATTGCCTGCTAGGAAATAGCGTTTGCAGATGTCTACGTATTGCAGCAATAGAGTTCTAATACTTCTTAAATCGCGATAACACATTTCGTTTCTATGTTTCTTGATAAGGTATAATATTCAATGTGGAATATTATGTATATCCCGAATTCCTTTCATAAGAATGTAAATGCGACACTTCCTAGCTATTAAATAGCGCTTGCAGATGTCTACGTATCGAAGCAATAGCGTTCTAATGCTTATTAAGACGGGATACCGCATCTCACTTCTATGTTTCGTGATAAGATATAATATTCGTTGCGATGTGCTATGTATTCCTCGTCTACACTTCAAGTGAATGTAAATGCGACACTTCCTTTCTAAAAAATAGCGTTTCCAGATTTCTACGTATCGAAGCATTAGAGTTCTAATGCTTCTTAAAACGCGATATCGCAGCTCATTTCAATGTTTCATGATAGGATATAATATTCATTGTGGAGTGTTATGTATACCTCGCATTCATTTCGTAAGAATGTAAATGCGACACTTCATTGCTATTAAATAGCGTTTGCAGATGTCTACGTATCGTAGCAATAGAGTTCTAATGCTTCTTATAACGCGATATCGCATTTCATTTCGATGTTTCATGATAAGATATAATATTCATTGTGCACTGTTATGTATACCTCCTATTCACTTCAGAAGAATGTAAATGCGACACGTCCTTGCTAGGAAATAGCGTTTGCAGATGTCTACGTATCGTAGCAATCGATTTCTAATGCTTCTTAAAACGCGATATCGCATCTCACTTCTATGTTTCATGATAAGGTATAATATTCATTGCGAAGTGTCATGTATACATCGTATTCACTTCAAGTGAATGTAAGTGAGACATTTCCTTGCTAGGAAATAGCGTTTGCAGATGTCTACGTATCGATGGAATAAAGTTCTAGTGCTTCTTAAAACGCGATATCACATCTCATTTTTATGTTTCATGATAGGATATAATATCCATTGCGAAGTGTCATGTATACCTCGTATTTACATGAAAAGAATGTAAATGCGACACTTCCTTGCTAGGAAATAGCGTTTAAAGATGTCTACATATCGTTGCAATAGAGAGCTAATGCTTCAATAAACGGGATATCGCATCTCATTTCTATGTTTCATGATAAGATATAACATTCATTGCGAAGTGTCATGTTTACATCGTATTCACTTCAAATGAATGTAAATGCGACACTTCCTTCCTAGGAAATAGCGTTTGCAGATGTCTACGTAACGTAGCAATCGAGTTCTAATGCTTCATAAAACGCGATATCGCATCTCATTTCTATGTTTCATGATAAGACATAATATCCATTGCGAAATGTGATGTATACCTCGTATTCACTTCAAAAGAATGTAAATGCGACACTTCCTTGCTAGGAATTAGCGTGTCCAGATGTCTACCTATCGAAACAATAGAGCTCTAATGCTTCTTAAATCGCTATGTCGCATCTCATTATCATGTATCATGATAAGATATAATATTCATTGTGCGGTGTTATGTATACCTCTTATTCACTTCAGAAGAATGTAAATACGACACTTCCATGCTAGGAAATAGCTTTTGCAGATGTCTACGTATCGTAGGAATGGAGTTCTCATGCTTCTTAAAACGCGATATCGCATCTCACTTCTATGTTTCATGATAAGATATAATATTAATTGCGAATTGTCATGTATATCTCCCATTCACTACAAATGAATGTAAATGCGACACTTCCTTGCTAGGAAATAGCGATGGCAGATGTCTACGTATCGAAGCAATAGAGTTCTAATACTCATTATAACGAAATGTCGCATCTCAATACTATGTTTTATGATAAGATATAATGTCCATTGCGAAGTGTCATGTATAACTCGTATTCCTTTCAAAAGAATGTAAGTGCGGCACTTCCTTGCTAGGACATAACGCTTGCAGATGTCTACGTATCGAAGCAATAGGGTTCTAATGCTTCTTAAATCGCGATATCGCATCTCATTTCTATGTTTTATGATAAGATATAAAATTCATTGCGAAGTGTCATGTATACCTCGTATTCCTTTCAATAGAATGTAAATGCTACACTTCCTAGCTAGGAAATAGCGTTTGCAGATGTCTATGTATCGAAGCAATGGAGTTCTTGTGCTCCTTCAATCGCGATATTGCATCTCATTTCTATGTTTCATGATGAGATGTAATATTCAAAGCAACACGTTACGTTGATCTTGTCTACACTTCAAATGAATGTAAATCCCACACTTCCTTGCTACGGGATATAGCTTGCAGATGTCTACGTGTCGGGGCAATAGATTTCTAATACTTCATGTAGTGCTATATCGCATCTCATATCTATGTCTCATTGAAAATAATGTTAATACCGCACTTGCTTGCTACCGAACGGCGTTTCTAGCTGTGTACGCATCGAAACCATAATGTTCTAATTCTTCAAAGAACGCGATGTCGCATCTCATTTCTATGTCACATGATCAGATGTAATCTCAATGCAACGCGTTATGTATATCTCGTCTACACTTCAAATGAAAGTAGATGCATCACTTCCTTGCTACGGAACAGTGTTTCTAGATGTCTACGAATCGAGGCAAAGGAGTTCTAATGTTTCATGGAACGCGATATACCATTTCACATCAAGAGTTCGAAGTATGTATGTTGATTTTAATGATCTATAAATCAGACTATGCTTATCTGCTTCTACACTGCAAAACAATGTGATGCTACACTTCCTGGCAAGAGAATAGCGTTTCTAGATGTCAAAGTGTAAAAACAACAGTGTTCTGTTTCCTGATTCCGAGCGATGTCGCATATCGTTTCATTGTTCCGCGTTAAGATATAGTATTCAATGCAACGCGCTTTGTGTATCCGCATACAAGAAGAATATAAATCCCACACTTTCTTCCAACGAGATAGCGTTTCTAGGTATCTACGCGTAGAAGCAATAGAGTTCTCTTACTTCATTCAATGCGATGTCGCAATTCATTTCAATGCCGCATGATATGATGTAATATTCATTGTATCGCGTTATGTTTATCTGCTTCTGCAAATCAATTGAATGTGAACCCTGCACTCCTTTGCAGGGGGATAGCGTTTTTAGATATTTACTTGTCGAAGCAATAAAGTTCTATTACTTTATTCAGATCGATGTCGCATCTCATTTCAATGCCGCATGTTGAGATGTAATATTCAATGAAACGCGTTACGTTTATCTGCTTCTACATGTCAACAGTATAAAAATCCGACATTATCTTGCCAGGAGGTAGCGTTTCTAAATGTGCTCGTATTGAAGCAATAGATTTCTAATGCTATATAAAACGCGATATCGCATTTGATATCAACAGTTCGAAGTATGTAAGTAGATAAGAATGCTCTACACATCTCGTTATGCTTGTCTGCATATACACGTCAAAAGACTGTGATTTCTACACTTCCTTGCAAGGGAATTGCGTTCTTAGATGTATACTTTTCGAAGCAATAGAGTTCTATTGCTTCATTCAACATGATGTCGCAAGTCAATTCAATGATTCATGGTAAATTGCAATGTTCTATGCAATATGTTACATTTGTCTGCATCTAGACCTTATACTTCTACATCTAGACCTCATACTACATCTAGATCCTATACTTACTTGCAACAGAATATCGTTTCCAGAAATCTACGTGTCCAATAAGACATTTCTAATACTTCATGCAGCGCGATGACGCATCTCATTTACACGTTTCAAAGCAAAGAATCTGTAATCATATATCCATAACATTATGCTTAGCTGTTAGAGGTCTTCCATAGAATGTGAACTATATAATTCCATGCAACGGCATGGCGCTCCGTAGTGTCTGTCTGTTAAAGCAATCGAGCTAGAATTCTACATGCAATGCGCTGGCGCATCCCATTTCATCGTTTCAAAGTAAGAATGCTGTAATCTCTTATGCATAGCTCTATGCTTATCTGCTTTAAAACTTCATAAGAATGTAAATTCTACAGCTCCATGCAACAGGATTGCCCTTCGTAGTGTCTACATGTCGAGACAATCGAGTACTAATGCATCATACAATGCCAAGACTCATCTCATTTCAACGTTTCGAATTAAGTAAGCTGTAATCTTCTATGAAAAGCATTATAATTATCTGCTTCTACTCTACAAAAGAATGTGAATTCTATAGATCCAAGCAACAGGAGGGCAGGCCCTCCACCATCCTACAGCCTGCCCCAGGGCCACTCAAACCGCGACCAACATCTAACTTATACTCTAACCGATTCATCGTTATGCGTTTTCCATTAAGCTTGCCGGGGTCAGTGATATTGAATCGCTCAATCTAAATTATTATTTTCTCTTTAAGTTTCTCGATTTTTTTAGTTTCTCTCACGATATCGTCTATTTCGTTGTACCTTTCCCTTACAGTATGGTATATAATCTGTTGTTTGATATTTCTAGGATTTCCTCTTAATAAATGCAATGCTTCCACATATTTTCTTTCTCTTTCTCTTTAGTTACATTGCTGTTATTTTATGCTTTTCACCCTCCACATTCCCTCTCTACACCATCTCGGAACAGGCGTTATACGATTACTGCAGGACGACGCCCCGGTCTCCTTACACCGAGATCGAGTGTTCTCTCTTGCATCCGTTGATTTATATATGTTATATATTGGAGAATATTTCCTCTTGTCCTTTGTATATTTCGAATGAAATTACATT
This sequence comes from Xylocopa sonorina, assembly GCF_050948175.1. NCBI lineage: Eukaryota > Metazoa > Arthropoda > Insecta > Hymenoptera > Apidae > Xylocopa > Xylocopa sonorina. The sequence goes on from NW_027490459.1 coordinate 82,415, forward strand.
GACAGAAGTACGAGCTAGTTCTGCACGCCTATTTGAAACAACATTAAATCACCTTGTTAAACAATAATATATTAAATGTGACTTGGACTTTTAAATTTGAATTTATAAACATCTACCAGGTAAATATGTTTTTCTTACTATTCATATTGTTATACATTCAGTGATTTATTGTGTGCTGTGATTTGATATATTAACTGCTTGATTATATTTTGCAATGAACTTTGCGTACCAAACATTGATTTTACTCCTGATGGGAGTGGATAGTTCTTCGTTTTATATTCTTATATCGCATTGATTATAAAAGTATATGATATCCTTTTTATGCAGTCATGTATAATTATGTACATACAAAGTCGCGATTAAGTAGCTATGTGTTCAAATTCAATTCCGAATAATGCACTAAAAAGCATCCCAGGTAACAAACGGCAAGATGGTAGCGACACCATGCCGGCACTATATTGCCACTTCCGAGGAGTGTCAACTGATTCGTAGTCATCTGTGACCGGATTCGTTAACTAAAATGCCAGAACGTGTTACCAGCACGTTCTCGACAAGCGAATCGCGCAGCACCAGCACCATGGTGACACGCGTATCATCGCTCCATTCAAGAATCTCCTCAGCAATGACGCAGGGTCACATTTGGCAATGGGGAACCTGTGCTTTCATACAAATTAGAACCGTTAGATGTCAGTAGATGTTCAGCATATGAGTATTGATAGACATTTTGATGGTCGTTTTCCTATATTTATAGTTATTGAGCGAGTCGTATATATTTCTTTCAATCCATCATAGACTAAAAATATTATTTATAAAAAAAATATTACTGTCACTGTATTTAATGTAACCCTCAATTGCATGAATTTGTAACAATAAATTGAAGAAAATATATATAAAATAAGTGTATATATTTTTATGACAAAGTAATTATCGACTTTATGGAAAAAATCGCCCTATCGAGCTAGTTTATAGAAAATAATAAAATCGAGTTCTTATATCTTTGTTTTGTGCCGGTGTATCTATATTGGAATCAAAATAAATAAATTGCACAGTTTAGTCATTTTTCATATTTGCTTATAATATTTATGGAAACAGCTTCCCCATTAGTAAATGTCAGCCTACGCCACAACCACGCGTGTAGCTATGGTGAGCTGATAGTGTCATTGTCACGGCCGTGTAGCCCGTGTGCTATATCTCGGTGCTTTAATAGTGCCGTGATACGAATGCCGCCCCAGTACTAACAGTATGCCATTTCGAAAGCTGAGTAGGAGCACTTTGTTAGCACAGTTCTGTCACGGAATTCGTTCCATCCGCTGTCATTGGCGTGCCAATCGTTGGCTGTTTGGGATATTGTAGTGCATGAGGCAGACTTGTTCCTTATCATCGTCGAGGAGATGGATTTTCACTCCCCCCTTTCTGAATTTTTTAAATTATTGTTTGGAATTTTTGCTGTTTCAGTATCTCTATGACCGCATTGTGGATTCAACTTATGTACGATCTTTTTGGTCTTCATCTTTTGTTACATGTAATATTATATATGTGATGCACGTTTGTTATGTAATGCTCCGATTTGTAAGCCTCAGATACTTTTATGCTTTGGTAAAGCAACTTATTCGATTAATATATATTTATTAGACATAGATATAAACAATTAGAAAAATATTATTAAAACGCTATTAAATATGTTGTTGCAATTATATATTTAAGGTCTGAAGATGTAGATGCAATTAATGTACGATATTTTACGTGATCCAATCGACGTATCAACTGAGGCTATGAAATATAAAAATCTTTTACTATACTTCGACCCCTTTACATGTTACATGAATGATAATTTCTGCAAGACAAGAAGCCTGAATTAGTGAGATATCTAGGAACATAAGTAATTTGTAAGTAACACATCTTTTCTCTTTGAAATATTTGCCTTTGCATAGAATAGAACGTATAGATATAATTGCCTGTTTTGTACCCATTTCGGTCCAATTCTATTATAGCCTTTGAGCAGAAGTAATATTGATTATACTTGATTTTTGCAATAGTTCTTTAATTAACAGATTTTATTAACATAGAATCATCATTTGACGGATGTATCAATCTACTTTGTAGCTCCATCAGTTTCTTTTTCTGCTCGCTACTTTCCATTTTCAGTTCCGTATACTTATCCGTTATCACCATCATATATGTTGCGTAAAATTACAATAACCTTTTGTCCTCAAATTTTGGGGATATTTCAATTAAATTTCCTTTGATTAAATAAACGGAATTTAAAAAACAGTGGCACGTACCATTTCTTGGAAACGTTGTATCGTAATTTGCATCTGACTGTTTTGAAAGGCACGCACTTTACTTAACGTTTGCAATGATTCGGTTCGGAAATTGTTGGCTCTTGTAATTCTAAGGCAAATATCTGTCGACATCGTGAACATTGATTTTTGGCAAAATTCCAGAAAAACAAATATACTATAAGTAAAATAATACACATAATAATATTAAATTTAACTCTGTCCATCGTTGCCTTGTTGGACACATGCATAACAATATACAGGGTGGGGCAGTAATAACTAGCACCTCAGATATCCACGAAACTATAAGTTTCATAGAAGTTTTTGCTAATATAAAATTGCATAGTACAAAGGGGCCATCCGTTGATGAAAATAGTTTTTTTGTAAGTGGAGTTATGTTGGACATATGAAGGTTACCTTCATTTTTTAAAATGAATTGGTATGTCCATTCTTCCGTAATATGATAGAGCATTTTAAAGCAAGTTTAACGATCTGTAACATAAAGGCATTGAAGGTTACAAAAAGTAAAGAGAGGCGATAATACTCACGGTTTTGATAGTAAATGAAACATACGTATTGTAAACAGTGGTGGAAGACGTAATACTTACCGTTTACTTCACTGTGAATAAACACTTTTCGAAGGGCATTTCAATAGTTTGCAGCATAAGTTAAACATGATAAGATTAGTATTGAAAAATCGGTTCGAATACGTTTGGTTAGGCTGTTCTTTGTGTCGTTCATTTTATAAGTACTGAGCTGCGGATTCCTGAGGACAGCTCACAAAATTGTTGAACTATGGAAGATTATCATTGTGAATTTGAATCAAAAGGTAATTAAATTCCATTAGATTGTAAACAGATCTCAATGTTTCATTTTAGATAGTAAGATTAAATACTCTTTACAAAACTACACGAATGGATACATACCTTTCTGTTATTATTATTTCATAAAGAATTATAATTGCAATTATATAGTTCATTACGATAAAAAATATTTCTCAGAAAATTCTAAATATTAAATTAAAGAATCAAGTAAAACATTTTTAATAATTACGAATATGAAAAATACTTGAACATTCCAATAGAAAGATGTCTAAACAGGAGCTAGAAAAGTCAAACATTCAATTTCAATTCCAGAATTCATCTATAAGAGGTAAAATGTTTCGAAAGCTTTAATTACAGTCTTTAATGCAAGCAGTTGGGCAGTATTTCAATTTTTAAGAAAATTGATGAAAGTCAACCATTTTGAAGTGGTCACAATCTTTGTCGTTTGAGCAATAAGTGAATAACAAATAACTGCATAAATTCCAGGCTTAAAAACTTATGGATTAAATCCTATGCAGACTCGTTTATGAGCGAGTTACTAAATAATAATCCACACTAAGTAATCATTTTAAAACTTAAACGATTACATCTCGCACACTTTCAAAGATATCAGAAGCGTGAAAAGTATGTGGTTTATCAAAAACTCTTCTAAAAGAACGGACGAAGCCAATAGAAATCTTTGTTGAAGTAAGCAAGATCTAAAGTTCTAAGCAACGCGATGGCCCTTATCTGCCTATGTTTCATAGCAAGTAAGTTCTGAATTTCTATGAAATCCGATGGAATTTGTCACTACTAACGTTTCAAAGTAAGTTCTCAAATTCTCAGTTCTACGTTTAAAACAATGTGTGTTCTATATATCTATGTAAAGTGATGGTTCCTATTAGTTGTGACGGAAACCTATATATAGTAAGTCAGGGAAGCTCGAAGGGGTTAATTATCTAAATGCTTTAAGGTGTAAAACGTACTTTAATCTAAAGCGATCTATCGTTCCAAGGTATCCGCTCACGTACAACTTTTCTTGGGCGCCAGCTGCCCAGAAAGTAGCAAAGGGATAGACTACACGACCCCGGGAACCCTGGGGCGGAACAACCCTTGAAACTTCGAAATGCTCCTCCTCTCGACTACGCCTAGCCAAGTACACACACTCAGGTCGCGAGATACTGAAGTCACGGCATGTTTATTTATGGTCTCGACGTGGGTTTAACTAACAAGGGCTACGGAAAACTACGCAACACGCCGCAAATTACCGGGTATCATAACTCGCTTCTCGATATAAGATACAATATACAATATGCGACACAAGAAATGGGACGCTTAAGCGAATAAGCTCTCACGTTCTCTTCTTCAGGTTCCTTGAATTCGCTGGTGGTCCTCGGGTCTCCTGCATCCTCCTCGGGGCTCCTTGGTGGAGTGGGCTGTAGGCTTCGGTATTGTTTGAGTCCATCGATCAGTGGATTTCGGCGATTTCCTCTTCTCGCCCCCTTGGGTGTACCTGAGGGGATCCTCCTGATCATTTAAATTGCGTAGCGCCTCGCGCGCCGCGCTCCCGTGGCCCACCTGCAGGGCCGCTGGACTTTTGACACCTCTTTAGGGGGTTAAGGATGGTTGAGGACCTTCTCACATCCCAGAGCATTATAAAGCACAAAAGCAGATAAGCATAATGCGATGCATAGAGCTTTACAACCTTCTAACTTACTTTGAACTGTTTATATGAAATGCCATATTGAGGTGCATGAAGCATGACAAATTAAATGCTTCGGCACCTGGACATCTAGAAACGCTATCCCCGGGCAAGAAAGTATAGGGTTCACACTCAATTCATATGCAGAAGCAGATAAACAAAACGCGATGCTATGAATATTACATCTTATCATGAAATATAGAAGTAAGATGCGCAGCCGCGTTTTACGAAGCATTAGAACTCTATTGCTTCTAAACCTTCAGATATAGAAACGATATTCCGTAGCAAGGAAGTGATCCATTTACATTCATTTGAAGTGTAGAGGAGATATTCATAACGCGTTGCATTGAAATTACATCTTATCATGTGACTTAGAATTAATATGCGATATCGCGTTTTATAAAGAGTTAGAAATCTATTGCTTCGATGCGAAGACATCTAGAAACGCAATTTCCTAGCTAAGAAATGTGGCATTTGCATTCTTTTGAAGTGTAGACGGGGTATACATAGCACATCGCAATGAATATTATATCTTATCATGAAACATACATGAGATGCGATATCGCGTTCTAGGAAGCATTAGAACTCCATTGCTTCGATACGTAGACATCAGGGAACGCTATTTCCTAGCAAGGAAGCGTGGCGTTTGCAATGTTTAGATGTGTAGTCGAGGTATACATAACACTTCCCAATAAATATTATAGCTTACCTTGAAACCCAGAAATGAGATGCGATATCGCGTTTTAAGAAGCAGTGTAACCCTATTGCTTGGGTACGTAGACATCAGAGAACACTATTTCCTAGCAAGGATGTGTGGCTTTCACATTTTTTTGAAGTGTATACGAGGTCCACATAGCTCCTCGCAAAGAATATTGCATCTTATCATGATACGTAGAAATGAGATGCGATATCGCGTTTAAAGAAGCATTAGAACTCTATTGCTTCGATACGTAGATATCTGGAGACGCTATTTCCTAGCAAGGAAGTGCCGCATTTACATTCTTTTGACGTGAATGCTAGGTATACATAACATTGCACAATGAATACTATATCTTGTCATGAAACATAGAAATGAGATGCGATATCGCGATTTAAGATGCATTAGAACTCTAATGCTACGATACATAGCCATCTGCAAACGCTATTTCCTAGCAAGGAAGTGTGGCGTTTACATTCTCTTGAAGTGAATACGAGGTATACATGACAGTTCGCAATGAGTATATTATCTTATCATGAAGCATAGAAATGAGATGCGTTATTTCGTTCTAAGAAGCATTAGAACTCTATTGCTTCGATACGTAGACATCTGCAAACGCTATTTCCTAGGATGGAAGTGTCGCACTTACATTCTTTTGAAGTGAATACGAGGTATACGTGACACTTCGCAATGAATATTATATCTTATCATGAATCATAGAAGTGTAATGCGATATCGCGTTTTAAGAAGCATTAGAACTTTATTGCCTCGATGCGTGGACATCTGCAGACGCCTTTTCCCAGCAAGGAATTGTCGCATTTACATTCGTTTGGATTGAATAGGAGGTATACATGACACTTCGCAATGGATATTGTATCTTATCATGAAACATATAAATGAGATGCGATATCGCGATTTAAGTAGCATTAGAACTCTATTGCCTCGACGCGTAGACATCTGCAGACGCTATTTCCTAGCATGGAAGTGTCGCATTTACATTCTTTTGAAGTGAATACGAGGTGTACACGACACTTCGCAATGAATATTACATCTTATCACGAAACACAGAATGAGATGCGATATCGCAATTTAAGTAGCATTAGAACTCTATTGCTACGATACGTAGACATCTGCAAACGCTATTTCCTAGCAAGGAATAGTTGCATTTCCATTGTTTTGAAGTGAATACGAGGTACACATGACACTTCGCAATGAATATTATATCTTATCATGAAACATAGATGTGAGGTGCGATATCGCGTTTTAAGAAGCATTAGAACCCTATGGCCTCGATGCGGAGAAATGTGCAAACGCTATTTCCTAGCATGGAAGTGTCGCACTTACATTCTTTTGAAGTGAATACGAGGTATACATGACACTTAGCAATGAATATTGTATCTTATCATGAAACATGGAAGAGAGATGCGATATCGCGTTTTAATAACCATTAGATCTATATTGCTACGATGCGTAGGCATCTGCAAACGCTATAGCCTAGCAAGGAAGATTCGTATTTACATTCTTTTGAAGTGAATACGAGGTGTACATGACACTTCGCAAAGAATATAACATCTTATCACGAAACATAGAAATGAGATGCGATATCGCGATATAAGAAGCATTAGATCTCTATTGCTACGATACGTAGACATCTGCAAAAGATACTTCCTAGGAAGGAAGTGTCGCATTTACATTCTTTTCAAGTGAATACTAGGTATACATATCACTCCACAACGAATATTATATCTTATCATGAAACACAGGAATGAGATGCGATATCGCGTTTTAAGAAGCATTGGAACTCTATTGCTTGGATACGTAGACATGTGCAAACTCTATTTCCTAGCAAGAAAGTGTCGCATTTACATTTTTTTGAAGTGAATACGAGGTGACACTTCGCAATGAATATTATATCTTATCATGAAACATAGAAGTGAGGTGCTATATTGCGTTTTAAGAAGCATTAGAAATCTGTGGCCTCGATGCGGAGACATCTGCTAACGCTATTTCCTAGCATGGAAGTGTCGCACTTACATTCTTTTGAAGTGAATACGAGGTATACATGACACTTCGCAATGAATATTATATCTTATCATGAAGCATATAAATGAGATGCGATATCGCGTTTTAAGTAGCATTAGAATTCTATTGCTACGATACGTAGACATCTGCAAACGCTATTTCCTAGCAAGCAATAGTCGCATTTACATTCTTTTGAAGTGAATACGAGGTATACATGACACATCGCAATGAATATTATATCTTATCACGAAATATAGAAATGAGATGCGATATCAAGGTTTAAGTAGCATTAGAACTCTATTGCTACGATACGTAGCCATCTGAATACGCTATTTCCCAGAAAGGAAGTGTCGCATTTACATTCGTTTGGAGTGTAGTACGAGGTATACATGACACTTCGCAATGAATATTATATCTTATTATGAAGCATAGAAATGAGATGCGATATCGCGTTTTCAGAAGCACTACAACTCTATTGCTACGATACGTAGGCATCTGCAAACGCTATTTCCTAGCAAGGAATAGTCGCATTTACATTCTTTTGAAGTAAATACGAGGTATACATGACACTTCGCAATGAATATTATATCTTATCATGAAACATAGAAGTGTGGTGTGATATCGCGTTTTAAGAAGCATTAGAACTCTATGGCCTCGATGCGGAGACATCTGCAAATGCTATTTCCTTGCATGGAAGTGTCGCATTTACATTCTTTTGAAGTGAATACGAGGTGTACGTGACACTTCGCAATGAATATTTCATCATATCACGAAACATAGAAATGAGATGCGATATCGCGATTTAAGTAGCATTAGAACTCTATTGCTACGATACGTAGACACCTGAATACGCTATTTCCTAGCAAGGAAGTGTCGCATTTACATTCGTTTGGAGTGAATACGAGGTATACGTGACATTTCACAATGAATATTATACCTTATCACGCAACATAGAAATGAAATGCGACATCTCGTTTTAAGAAGCATTAGGACCCTTTTGCTACGATAAGTAGACATTTGCAAACGATATTCCCAAGGATGGAAACGTCGCATTCACATTCTTTTGAAGTGGATACGAGGTATACATGACACTTCGCAATGAATATTATATCTTATCATGAAGCATATAAATGAGATGCGATATCGCGATTTAAGTAGCATTAGAATTTTATTGCTACGATATAAGGCATCTGCGAATGCTATTTCCTAGAAAGGAATAGTCGCATTTACATACTTTTGAAGTGAATACGAGATATACATGACACTTCGCAATGAATATTATATCTTATCATGAAACATAGAAGTGAGGTGCGATATCGCGTTATAAGAAGCATTAGAACTCTATGGCCTCGATGCGGAGACATCTGCAAACGCTATTTCCTAGCATGGAAGTGTCGCATATACATTCTTTTAGAGTGAATACGAGGTATACATGACACTTCGCAATGAATATTATATCTTATCACGAAACATGGAAATAGGATGCGATATGGCGTTTTGAGAGGCATTAGAACTCTATTGCCCCGACGCGTAGGCATCTGCAGTCGCTACTTTCTAGCAGGGAAGTGTCGCATTTACATTCTTTTGAAGTGAATACGAGGTGTACATGACACTTCGCAATGAATATTATATCTTATCAGGAAACATAGGAATGAGATGCGATATCGCGTTTTGAGAAGCATTAGAACACTATTGCTACGATACGTAGACATTGGAAAAAGCTAGTTCCTAGAATGGAAGTGTCGCATTTACATTCTTCTGAAGTGAATACGAGGAATACATGACACCTTGCAATGCATATTATATCTTATCATGAAACATAGAAATGAGATGCGATATCTCGTTATAAGAAGCATTAGAACTCTATTGCTTCGATACGTAAACATCTGCAAGCGCTATTTCCTAGCAAGGAAGTATCGCATTTACATTCATTTGAAGTGTATGCGAGGTATAGGTGACACTTCGCTATGAATATTATATCCTATCATGAAACAAAGAAATGAGACGCGATATCGCATTAAAAGAAGGATTTGAACTCTACTGCTTCGATACGCGGACATATGCAAACGCCATTTAATAGCAAGGAAATGCTGCACTTACATTCTTTTCAAATGAATACGGGGTATACTAAACACTCCACAATGAATATTATACCTTATCATGAAACATAGAAATGAGATGCGATATCGCGATTTAAAAAGCACTAGAACTCTCTTGCTACGACACGTGGACATATGCAAACGATATTTCCTAGCAAGGAAGTGTCGCATTTACTTTCATTTGAAGTGAAATCGATGTATACGTGACACTTCGCAATGAATGTTATATCTTATCATGAAACATAGAAATGAGATGCGATATCGCGATGTAAGAAGCATTACAAATCTATTGCTTCGATACGTAGATATCTGCAAACGCTATTTCCTAGCAAGCAAGTGTCGCATTTACCTTCTTTTGAAGTGAATACGAGGTATACATGACACTTCGCAATGAATATTATATCTCATCATGAAACATAGAAATGGGATGCGATATAGCGATATAAGAGGCCTTAGAACCCTATTGCTTCGATACGTAAACATCTGCAAGCGCTATTACCTAGCAAGGAAGTGTCGCATTTACATTCATTGGAAGTGTAGACGAGGAGTACATAGCACTTCGCAACGAATATTATATCTTATCATGAAACATAGAAATGAGATGCGATATTGCGATTTGAGAAGCTTTAGATCTCTACTGCTTCGATACGTAGACATCTGCCATCGCTATTTCCTATCAAGGAAGTGTCGCATTTACATTCATTTGATATGTATGCGGGATATACGAGGCACTTCGCAATAAATATTATATCATAAAATGAAACATAGAAATGAGATGCGATATCGCGTTTTAAGAAGCATTTGAACTCTATTGTTACGATACGTAGACATATGCAAACGCTATTTCCAAGCATGCAAGTGTCGCATTTACATTCTTTTGAAGTGAATACGAGGTATACATAGCACTAAACAATGAATATTATATTTTATCACGAAACATAGAAATGGAATGCGATATCGCCATTTAAAAAGGATTAGAAATCTATTGCTACGATACGTAGACATCTGCAAACGCCATTTAACAGCAAGGAAGCATCGCACTTACATTCTTTTAAAGTGAATGCAAGGTATACATAACACTTCACAATGGATATTATATCTTATCATGAAACATAGAAATGAGATGCGATATCGGGATTTAAAAAGCATTAGAGCTCTCTTGCTACGACACGTAGACAAATGCAAACGCTACATAATAGCAAGGAAGTGCCGCATTTACATTCTTTTGAAGTGAATATGGGTTATACATAACACTCCACAATGAATATTACACCTTATCACGAAACATAGAAATGAGATGCGATTTCGCGTTTTAAGAAGCATTAGAACACTATTACCACGATACGTAGATATCTGGAAACGCTACTTCCTAGCAAGGAAGTGTCGCATTTACATTCTTTCGAAGTGAGTACGAGGCATACATGACACTCCACAATGAATATTATATCTTAACATGAAACATAGAAATGAGATGCGATATCGCGTTTTAAGATGCATTAGAACACTATTACTACGATACGTAGATATCTGCAAACGCCATTTCCTAGCAAGGAAGCGTCGCATTTTCATTCATTTGAAGTGTATGCGAGGTGTAAGTGACACTTCGCAATGAATATTATATCTTATCATGAAACATAGAAATGAGATGCTGTATCGCGTTTTAAGAAGCATTGGAACTCTGTTGCCTCGTCGCGTAGACATCTGCATAAGCTATTTCCTAGCATAGAAGTGTCGATTTACATTTATTTGAAGTGAATACGAGGTATACATGACACTTCGCAATGAATATTATATCTTATCATGAAACAGTGAAATTAGATGCAATATCGCGCTCCGAGAAGCATTAGAACTCTATTGCTTCGATACGTAGACATCTGGAAACGCTATTTCCCAGCATGGAGGTGTCGCACTTACATTCTTTTGTAGTGTAGAAGAGGTATATATAATAGTTCGCAATGAAAATTATATCTTATCGTGAAACATTGAAATTAGATGCGAAATCGCGTTCTAAGAAGCATTAGAACTCTACTGCTTCTATACGTAGACATCTGGAAACGCATTTCCAAGCATGGAAGTTTCGCATTTACATTCTTTTGAAGTGAATACGAGTTATACATGGCACTTCGCAATGAATATTATATCATATCATGAAAAAGAGAAATGGGATTCGACATCTCGTTTTAAGAAGCACTAGAACTCTATTGTTTCGATGCATAGACATCTGGAAACGCTACTTCTTAGCAAGGAAGTCTCGCATTTACATTCTTTTGGAGTGAGTACGAGCCATACATGACACTTCGCAATGAATATTATATCTTATCATGAAACATAGATGTGAGATGCGATGTCGCGTTTTAAGCAGTATTAGAACACCATTGCTACGATACGTAGACATCTGCAAACGCTATTTCCTAGCATGGAAGTTTCGCATTTACATTCTTTTGAAGTGAATACGAGTTATACATGGCACTTCGCTATGAATATTATATCATATCATGAAACAGAGAAATGGGATGCGACATCTCGTTTTAAGCAGCCCTAGAACTCTATTGTTTCGATGCATAGACATCCGGAAACGCTACTTCTTAGCAAGGAAGTGTCGCATTTACATTCTTTTGAAGTGAATACGAGGAAAACCTGGTTCTTCGTAATGAATATTGTATCTTGTCCCGAAACATAGTAATGAGATGCGATATCCCGTTTTAAGAAGCATAAGAAATACATTGCTACGATACGCAGACATATGCAAACGCTATTTCCTAGCAAGGAAGTGTCGCATTTACATTCTTTTGAAGTGAATACGAGGTATTCATGACAAATCGCAATGAATATTGTATCTTATCATGAAACATGGAAGAGAGATGCGATATCGCAATCTAAGAAGCATTAGAACTCTATTCCCTCCACGCGTAGACATCTGCAGACGCTATTTCCTAGCAAGGAAGTATCGCATTTACATTCGTTTGGTGTTAGTACGAGATATACATGACATTTCGCAATGAATATTATATCCTATCACGAAACATAGAAATGAAATGCGACATGTCGTTTTAAGAAGAATTAGGACCCTTTTGCTACGATAAGTAGACGTCTGCAAACGATATTCCCAAGGATGGAAACGTCGCATTTACATTCTTTTGAAGTGAATACGAGGTATACATGACACTTCGCAATGAATATTATATCTTATCCCGAAACATATAAATGAGATGCGATATCGCGATTTAAGTAGCATTAGAACTCTATTGCTACGATACGTAGACATCTGCAAACGCTATTTCCTAGCATGGAAGTGTCGCACTTACATTCTTTTGAAGTGAATACGAGGTATACATGACACTTCACAACGGATAATAAATCTTATCATGAAACATAGAAATGAGATGCGATAACGCGATGTAAGAAGCATTAGATCTCTATTGCTACGATACGTAGACATCTGCAAAAGCTACTTCCTAGGAAGGAAGTGTCGCATTTATATTCTTTTCAAGTGAATACTAGGTATACATATCACTCCACAACGAATATTTTATCTTATCATGAAACATAGGAATGAGATGCGATATCGCGTTTTAAGAAGCATTGGAACTCTATTGCTTGGATACGCAGACATGTGCAAACTCTATTTCCTAGCTAGAAAGTGTCGCATTTACATTCTTTTGAAGTGAATACGAGGTGACACTTCGAAATGAATATTATATCTTATCATGAAACATAGAAGTGAGGTGCGATATCGCGTTTTAAGAAGCATTAGAACTCTATGGCCTCGAAGAGGAGACATCTGCTAACGCTATTTCCTAGCATGGAAGTGTCGCACTTACATTCTTTTGAAGTGAATACGAGGTATACATGACACTTCGCAGTGAATATTGTATCTTATCATGAAACATGGAAGTGAGATGCGATATCGCGTTTTAAGAAGCATTAGAACTCTATTACCTCGACGCGTAGACATCTGCAGACGCTATTTCCTAGCAAGGAAGTGTCGCATTTACATTCGTTTGGTGTGAGTACGAGGTATACATGACATTTCGCAATGAATATTATATCTTATCACGAAACATAGATATGAAATGCGACATCTCGTCTTAAGAAGCATTAGGACTCTTTTGCTACGATACGTATACATCTGCAAACGATATTCCCATGGATGGAAACGTCGCAATTACATTCTTTTGAAGTGAATACGAGGTATACATGACACTTCGCAATGAATATTATATCTTATCACGAAGCATATAAATGAGATGCGATATCGCGTTTTAAGTAGCATTAGAATTCTATTGCTACGATACGTAGACATCTGCAAACGCTATTTCCTAGCAAGCAATAGTCGCATTTACATTCCTTTGAAGTGAATACGTGGTATACATGACACTTCGCAATGAATATTATATCTTATCGTGAATCATAGAAGAGAGATGCGATATCGCGTTTTGAGAAGCACTACAACTCTATTGCTACGATGCGTAGGCATCTGCAAACGCTGTTTCCTAGCAAGGAGTAGTCGCATTTACATTCTTTTGAAGTGAATACGAGGTATACATGCCACTTCGCAATGAATATTATATCTTATCGTGAAACATAGAAGTGAGGTGCGATATCGCGTTTTAAGAAGCATTAGAACTCTATGGCCTCGATGCGGAGACATCTGCAAATGCTATTTCCTTGCATGGAAGTGTCGCATTTACATTCTTTTGAAGTGAATACGAGGTGTACATGACACTTCGCGATGAATATTTCATCATATCACGAAACATAGATATGAGATGCGATATCGCGATTTAAGTAGCATTAGAACTCTATTGCTACGATACGTAGACATCTGAATACGCTATTTCCTAGCAAGGAAGTGTCGCATTTACATTCGTTTGGAGTGAATACGAGGTATACGTGACATTTCACAATGAATATTATACCTCATCACGAAACATAGAAATGAAATGCGACATCTCGTTTTAAGAAGCATTAGGACCCTTTTGCTACGATAAGTAGACATTTGCAAACGATATTCCCAAGGATGGAAACGTCGCATTCACATTCTTTTGAAGTGGATACGAGGTATACATGACACTTCGCAATGAATATTATATCTTATCATGAAACATAAAAACGAGATGCGATATTGCGTTGTGATAAGCATTAGAATTCTATTGCTACGATACGTAGGCATCTGCAAACGCTATTTCCTAGTATGGAAGTGACGCATTTACGTTCATTTGAAGTGAATACGAGGTGTACATGACACTTCGCAATGTATATTATATCTTACCAGGAAACATAGAAATGAGATGCGATATCGCGTTTTAAGAAGCATTTGAACTCTATTGTTACGATACGTAGACATATGCAAACGCTATTTCCAAGCATGCAAGTGTCGCATTTACATTCTTTTGAAGTGAATACGAGGTATACATAGCACTAAACAATGAATATTATATTTTATCACGAAACATAGAAATGGAATGCGATATCGCCATTTAAAAAGGATCAGAAATCTATTGCTACGATACGTAGACATCTGCAAACGCTATTTAACAGCAAGGAAGCGTCGCACTTACATTCTTTTGAAGTGAATGCAAGGTATACATAACACTTCACAATGGATATTATATCTTATCATGAAACAGTGAAATTAGATGCAATATCGCGCTCCGAGAAGCATTAGAACTCTATTGCTTCGATACGTAGACATCTGGAAACGCAATTTCCTAGCAAGGACGCGTGACATTTACATTCTATTGAAGTGTAGACGAGGTATACATGACACTTCGCAATGGACATTATAGCTTATAATGAAACATAGAATTGAGATGCGATATCGCGTTTTAAGGAGCATTAGAACACTATTACTACGATACGTAGATATCTGGAAACGCTATTTCCTAGCAAGGAAGTGTCGCATTTACATTCTTTCGAAGTGAGTACGAGGCATACATGACACTCCACAATGAATATTATATCTTATCATGAAACATAGGAATGTGATGCGATATCGCTTTTTAAGAAGCATTCGAACTCTATTGTTACGATGCGTAGACATATGCAAACGCTATTTCCAAGCATGCAAGTGTCGCATTTACATTATTTTCAAGTGAATACTAGGTATACATATCACACCACAACGAATATTATATCTTATCATGAAACATAGGAATGAGATGCGATATCGCGTTTTAAGAAGCATTGGAACTCTATTGCTTGGATACGTAGACATGTGCATACTCTATTTCCTAGCAAGAAAGTGTCGCATTTACATTCTTTTGAAGTGAATACGAGGTATACATGACACTTCGCAATGTATATTATACCTTATCACGAAACATAGTAATGAGATGCGATATAGCTATTTAAGAAGCTTTAGAACTCTATTGCTTCGATATGGAGACATCTGCAGTCGCCATTTCCTAGTAAGGAAGTGTCGCATTTACATTTATTTGAAGTGAATACGAGGTATACATGACACTCCGCAATGAATATTATACCTTATCATGAAGCATAGAAATGAGATGCGATATCGCGTTTTAAGAAGCATTAGAACTCTATGGCCTCGATGCGGAGACATCTGCAAACGCTATTTTCTAGCATGGAAGTGTCGCACTTACATTCTTTTGAAGTGAATACGAGGTATATATGAGACTTCGCAATGAACATTATATCTTATCACGAAACATATAAATGAGATGCGATATCGCGATTTAAGTAGCATTAGAATTCTATTGCTTCGATACGCAGACATATGCAAACGCTATTTCCTAGCAAGGAAGTGTCGCATTTACATTAATTTGAAGTGAATACGATGTATACATGACACTTCGCAATGAATATTAAATCTTATCATGAAGCATAGAAATGAGATGCGATATCGCGACTTAAAAAGCATTAGAACTCTCTTGCTACGATACGTAGACATATGCAAACGCTATTTCCTAGCAAGGAAGTGTCGAATTTACATTAATTTGAAGAGAATACGATGTGTACATGACATTTCGCAATGAATATTATATCTTATCATGAAACATAGATGTGTGATGCGATGTCGCGTTTTAAGCAGCATTAGAACACCATTGCTACGATACGTAGACATCTGCAAACGCTATTTCCTTGCATGGAAGTTTCGCATTTACATTCTTTTGAAGTGAATACGAGGTATACATGGCAAATCGCAATGAATATTAAATCTTATCATGAAACATAGATGTGAGATGCGATGTCGCGTTTTAAGCAGTATTAGGAAACCATTGCTACGATACGTAGACATCTGCAAACGCTATTTCCTAGCATGGATGTTTCGCATTTATATTCTTTTGAAGTGAATACGTGTTATACATGGCACTTCGCAATGAATATTATATCATATCATGAAACATAGAAACGAGATGCGACATCTCGTTCTAAGATGCATTGGATCTCTATTGCTACGATACGTAGACATATGCAAACGCTATTTCCTAGCATGGAAGTTTCGCATTTATTTTTTGTTGAAGTGAATACGAGTTATTCATGGCACTTCGCAATGAATATTATATCATATCATGAAAAAGAGAAATAGGATTCGACATCTCGTTTTAAGAAGCACTAGAACTCTATTGTTTCGATGCATAGACATCTGGAAACGCTACTTCTTAGCAAGGAAGTGTCGCATTTACATTCTTTTGAAGAGAATACGAGGAAAACATGGCACTTCGCAATGAGTATTATATCATATCATGAAACATAGAAACGAGATGCGACATCTCGTTCTAAGATGCATTGGATCTCTATTGCTACGATACGTAGACATATGCAAACGCTATTTCCTAGCAAGGAAGTGTCGCATTTACATTCTTTTGAAGTGAATACAAGGAAAACATGGCACTTCGCAATGAATATTATATCATATCATGAAACATAGAAACGAGATGCGACATCTCGTTCTAAGATGCATTGGATCTCTATTGCTACGATACGTAGACATATGCAAACGCTATTTCCTAGGAAGGAAGTGTCGCATTTACATTCTTTTGAAGTGAATACGAGGTATACATGACAAATCGCAATGAAAATTATATCTTATCATGAAACATAGATGTGAGATGCGATGTCGCGTTTTAAGCAGTATTAGAACACCATTGCTACGATACGTAGACATCTGCAAACGCTATTTCCTAGCATGTAAGTTTCGCATTTATATTCTTTTGAAGTGAATACGAGTTATACATGGCACTTCGCAATGAATATTATATCATATCATGAAAAAGAGAAATGGGACACAACATCTCGTTTTAAGAAGCACTAGAACTTTATTGTTTCGATGCATAGACATATGCAAACGCTATTTCCTAGCAAGGAAGTGTCGCATTTACATTCTTCAGAAGTGAATACGAGGTGTACATGACACTTCGCAATGAATATTATATCTTATCATGAAACAGAGGAATGAGATGCGACATCTCGTTTTAAGAAGCACTAGAACTCAATTGCCACGATACGTAGACATCAGCAAACGCTATTTCCTAGCAAGCAGTAGTCGCATTTACATTCAATTAATAAGAGGTGTACATGACACTTCGAGATGAACATTATATCTTATCATGTAACATATAAGTGAGATGCGATATCGCGTCTTAAGAAGCACTAGAACCCTATAGCCTCGATGTGGAGATATCTGCAAACGATATTTCCTAGCAAGCAATAGTCGCATTTGGATTCTTTTGAAATAAATTCGAGGTTTACATGACACTTCGGAATGAATATTGTAACTTATCTCGAAACATAAAAAGGAGATGCGATATCGCGATCTAAGAAGCATTAGAACTCTATTGCTACGATACGTAGGCATCTGCAAACGCTATGCCCTAGCAAGGAATAGTCGCATTTAAATTCTTTTGATGTGAATACGAGGTGTACATGACACTTCGCAATGAATATTATATCTTATCATGAAACATAGGAGTGTGATGTGATATCGCGTTTTAAGAAGCACTAGAAATCTAATGCTACGATACGTAGAGATCTGCAAACGCTATGTCCTAGGAAGGAAGTGTCGCATTTACATTCTTTTGAAGTGAATACGAGCAAAACATGACACTTCGCAATGAAAATTATATCTTATGATGAAACATAGAAATGTGATGCGATGTCGCGTTTTAAGAAGCGTTAGAACTCTATTGTTACGATACGTAGACGTCTAAAAACGCTATTGCCTAGCAAGGAAATGTCGCATTTACATTCTTTTGAAGTGAATAGTAGGTGTACATGACACTTCGCAATGAATATTATATCTTATCATGAAACAGAGAAATGAGATGCGACATCTCGTCTTAAGAAGCACTAGAACTCTATTGTTTCGATGCATAGACATCTGGAAACGCTACTTCTTAGCTAGGAAGTGTCCCATTTACATTCTTTTGAAGTACATACGAGCTATACATGACACTTCGCAATGAATATTATATCTTATCATGAAACATAGAAACGAGATGCGACATCTCGTTTTAAGATGCATTAGATCTCTATTGCTACGATACGTAGAAATCTGCAAACGCTATTTCCTAGCAAGGAAGTGTCGCATTTACATTCTTTTGAGGTGAATACGAGGTGTACATGACACCTCGCAGTGAATATTATAACTGATCACGAAACATAAAAATGAGATGCGATATCGCGATCTAAGAAGCATTAGAACTCTATTGCTACGATACGTATGCATCTGCAAACGCTATGCCCTAGCAAGGAATAGTTGCATTTACATTCTTTTGATGTGAACACGAGGTATACATGACACTTCGCAAAGAATATTATATCTTGTAATGAAACACAGAAATGAGATGCGATATCGCGTTTTAAGAAGCATTAGAACCTTACTGCCTCGACGCGTAGACATCTGCAGACGCTATTTGCTAGCATGGAAGTGTCGCATTTACATTCTTTTGAAGTGAATACGATGTATACATGACACTTCGCAATGAATATTATATCTTATCACGAAACATATAAATGAGGTGTCATATCGCGATTTAAGTAGTATTAGAACGCTATTGCTACGATACGTAGACATCTGCAAACGCTATTTCCTAGCAAGCAATAGTCGCATTTACATTCTTTTGAAGTGAATACAAGGTATACATGACCATTCGCAATGAATATTCTTTTTTATCACGAAACATAAAAATGAAATGCTATATCGCGATTTAAGTAGCATTAGAACTCTATTGCTACGATACGTAGACATCTGAATACGCTATTTCCTAGCAAGGAATAATCGCATTTACATTCTGTTGAAGTGAATATGAAGTATACATGACACTTCGCAATGAATATTATATCTTATCATGAAACATAGAAGTGAGACGCGATATCGCGTTTTAAGAAGCATTAGAACTCTATCGCCTCGATGTGTAGACATCTGCAGACGCTATTTCCTAGCAAGGAAGTGTCGCATTTACATTTGTTTGGAGTGAATAGGAGGTATGCATGACACTTCGCAATGAATATTATATCTTATCACGAAACATAGAAATGAAATGCGACACCTCGTTTTAAGAAGCATTAGGACTCTATTGCCTCAATGCGGAGATATCTGCAAGGGCTATATACTAGCATGGAAATATCGCATCTAGATTCTTTTGAAGTGAATTCGAGTTATACATGACACTTCGGAATGAATATTATAACTTATCACGAAACATAGAAATGAGATGCGATATAGCGACCTAAGCAGCATTAGAACTCTATTGCTACGATACGTAGGCATCTGCAAACACTGTTTCCTAGCAACGAATAGTCGCATTTACATTCTTTTGTAGTGAATGCGAGGTATACATGACACTTCGCAATGAATATTATATCTTATCATGAAACATAGAAGAGAGATGCGATATCGCGTTCTAAGAAGCATTAGAACTCTATGGCCTCGATGCGGAGACATCTGCAAACGCATTCTTTTGAAGTGAATGCGATGTATACATGACACTTCGCAGTGAATATTATATCCTATCATGAATCATGGAAATGAGATGCGATATCGCGTTTTAAGAAGCATTAGAAGTCTATGGCCTCGATGCGGAGACATCTGCAAACTCTACTTCCAAGCATGGAAGTGTCGCACTTACATTCTTTTGAAGTGAATACGAGGTACACATGACACTTCGCAATGAATATTATATATTATCACGAAACATATAAATGAGGTGTCATATCGCGATTGAAGTAGCATTAGAACGCTATTGCTACGTTACGTAGACATCTGCAAACGCTATTTCCTAGCAAGCAATAGTCGCATTTACTTTCTTTTGTAGTGGATACGAGGTGTACTTGACACTTCGCAATGAATATTATATCTGATAATGAAACATTGAAGTGAGATGCGATATCGAGTTTTAAGAAGCATTAGAACTCTATCTCCCCGATGCGTAGACATCTGCAGACGCTATTTCCTAGCAAGGAAGTGTCGCATCTACATTGGTTTGGACTGAATTGGAGGTATGCATGGCACTTCGCAATGAATATTATACCTTATCACGATACATAGAAATGAGATGAGATATCGCGATTTAACTAGCATTAGAACTCTATTGCTACGATACGTAGACATCTGAATAAGCTATTTCCTAGCAAGGAAGTGTTGCATTTACATTCGTTTGGAGAGTTTACGAGGTATACATGACACTTCGCAATGAATATTATATCTTATAACGATACATAGAAATGACATGCGATATCGCGATTTAAGTAGCGATTAAGTAGCTCTTCTGCTACGGTACGTAGACATCTGAATACGCTAGTTCCTAGGAAGGAAGTGTCGCATTTACATTCGTTTGGAGAGAAGACGAGGTATACATGACACTTCCCAATGAATATTATATCTTATCATGAAACATATAAGAGAGATGCGATATCGCGATTTAGGAAGCATTAGAACACTATTGCCTCGACCCGTAGACATCTGCAGACGCTATTTCCTAGCTTGGAAGTGTCGCATGTACATTCTTTTGTAGTGAATACGGGGTGAACATGACACTTCGCAATGAATATTATATCTTATCACGAAACATAGGAATGAGATGCGATATCGCGTTTGAGAAGCATAAGAACTCTATGGCCTCGATGCGATATCGCGTTTGAGAAGCATTAGAACTCTATGGCCACGATGCGGAGACATCTGCAAACGCTATCTCCTAGCATGGAAATGTCGCACTTACATTCTTTTGAATTGAATACGAGGTGTACATGACACTTCGCAATGAATATTATATCTTATCACGAAGCATAGAAATGAGATGCGATATCGTATTTTGAGAAGCACTAGAACTCTATTGCTATGATACGTAGACATCTGCAAGCGCTATTTCCTAGCATGGAAGTGTCGCATTTACATCCTTTTGAAGTGAATACGAGGTATACATGACACTCCACAATGAATATTATATCTTATTACGAAACATAGAAATGAAATGCGACATCTCGTTTTAAGAAGCATTAGAACAATATTGCTACGATACGTTGACATCTGAAAATACTATTTCCTAGCATGGAGGTGTCGCATTTACATTCTTTTGAAGTGAATACGTGGTATACATGACACTTCGCCATGAATATTATATCTTATCATGAAACATAGAAGAGAGATGCGATATCGCGTTGTAAGAAGCATTAAAACTCTATGGCCTCGATGTGGAGACATCTGCACACGCTATTTCCTAGCATGGAAGTGTCGCATTTACATTCTTTTGTAGTGAATACGAGGTGTGCATGACACTTCGCAATGAATATTATATCCTATCACGAAGCATAGAAATGGGATCCGATATCGCTTTTTGAGAAGCATTAGAACTCTATTGGTACGACACATAGACATCTGCAAGCGCTATTTCCTAGCATGGAAGTGTCGCATTTACATTCTTTTGTAGTGAATACGTGGTGTACATGACACTTCGCATTGAATATTATATTTTATCACGAAGCATGGAAATGAGATGCGATATCGCGTTTTGAGAAGCATTAGAACTCTATTGCTACGATACATAGACATCAGCAAACGCTATTTCCTAGCAAGGAAAATTCGCATTTACATTCTTTTGAAGTGAATACGATGTATACATGACACGTCGCAATGATTATTATATCTTATCATGTAACATAGAAGTGAGATGCGACATCGCGTTTTACGAAGCATTAGAACCCTATTGCCTCGATGCGGAGATATCTGCAAACGCTATTTCCTAACATGGAAGTGTCGCATTTACATTCTTTTGAAGTGAATTCGAGGTACACATGACACTTCGGAATGAATATTATAACTTATCACGAAACATAGAAATGAGATGCGATATCGCGATCCAGGAAGCATTAGAACCCTATTGCTACGATACTCAGGCATCTGCAAACGCTATTTCCTAGCAAGGAAGTGTCGCATTTACATTCGTTTGGAGTGAATACGAGGTATACATGACACTTCGCAATGAATATTATATCTTATCACCAAACATAGAAATGAAATGTGACGTCTCGTTTTAAGAAGCATTAGGACTCTTTTGCTACAATCGTAGACATCTGCAAACGCTATTTCCTAGGATGGAAACGTCGCATTTACATTCTCTTGAAGTGAATACGATGTATACATGATACTTCGCAATGAATATTATATCTTATCACGAAACATATAAATGAGATGCGATATCGCGATTTAGGTAGCAGTAGAACTCTATTGCTACGATACGTAGACATCTGCAAACGCTATTTCATAGCAAGGAATAGTCGCATTTACATTCTTATGAAGTGAATACGAGGTATACATGACACTTCGCAATGAATATTATATCTTATCATGAAACATAGAAGAGAGATGCGATATCGCGTTGTAAAAAGCATTAAAACTCTATGGCCTCGATGTGGAGACATCTGCACACGCTATTTCCTAGCATGGAAGTGTCGCATTTACATTCTTTTGTAGTGAATACGAGGTGTGCATGACACTTCACAATGAATATTATATCCTATCACGAAGCATAGAAATGAGATCCGATATCGCGTTTTGAGAAGCATTAGAACTCTATTGCTATGACACATAGACATCTGCAAGCGCTATTTCCTAGCATGGAAGTGTCGCATTTACATTCTTTTGAAGTGAATTCGAGGTACACATGACACTTCGGAATGAATATTATAACTTATCACGAAACATAGAAATGAGATCCGATATCGCGATCCAGGAAGCATTAGAACCCTATTGCTACGATACTCAGGCATCTGCAAACGCTATTTCCTAGCAAGGAAGTGTCGCATTTACATTCGTTTGGAGTGAATACGAGGTATACATGACACTTCGCTATGAATATTATATCTTATCACCAAACATAGAAATGAAATGTGACGTCTCGTTTTAAGAAGCATTTGGACTCTCTTGCTACAATCGTAGATATCTGCAAACGCTATTTCGTAGGATGGAAACGTCGCATTTACATTCTCTTGGAGTGAATACGAGGTATACATGATACTTCAGCAATGAATATTATATGTTATCAAGAAACATATAAATGAGATGCGATATCGCGATTTAAGTAGCATTAGAACTCTTTTGCTACGATACGTAGACATCTGCAAACGCTATTTCATAGCAAGGAATAGTCGCATTTACATTCTTATGAAGTGAATGCGAGGTATACATGACACTTCGCAATGAATATTATATCTTATCATGAAACAGGGAAATGAGGTGCGACATCACGTTTTAAGAAGCATTGGAACTCTATTGTTACGTAACTTAGACATCTGGAAACGCTATTTCCTAGCAAGTAAGTGTCGCATTTACATTCTTTTGAAGCGAATACGAGGTATACATCACATTTCGCAATGGATATTATGTCTTATCATGAAACATAGAAATGAGATGCAATATCGCGTTTTATGAAGCATTAGAACTCTATTGCTACGATACGTAGACATCTGCAAACGCTATTTCCTAGCAAGGAAGTGTCGCATTTACACTCTTTTGAAGTGAATACGAGGTATACATGACACTTCGCAATGAACATTATGTCTTATCATGAAACATCGGAATGAGGTGCTATATCGCGTTATGAGACGCATTAGAACTCTATTGCTAATATACGTAGACATCTGCAAACTCTATTTCCTAGCAAGGAAATGTCGCACTTACATTCCATTGAAGTGAATACGAGGTATACATAACACTCCACAATGAATATTATATCTTATTACGAAACGTAGAAATGAAATGCGACATCTCGTTTTAAGAAGCGTTAGAACTCTATTGCCACGATAAGTAGACATCTGCAAACAATATTTCCTAGCAAGGAAGTGTTGCATTTACATTCTTTTGATGTGAATACGAGTTATACATGACACTTCGCAATGAATATTATACCTTATCACGAAACATAGAAATGAGAATGCGATATCGTGATTTAAGAAGCACTAGAACTCCATTGCTACGATACGTAGACATCTGCAAACAATATTTCCTAGCAAGGAAGTGTCGCACTTACATCCTTTCGAAGTGAATTCGAGGTATACATAACACTCCACAAAGAATATTATATCTTATTACGAAACATAGAAATGAAGTGCGACATCTCGTTTGTAGAAGCATTGGAACTCTATTGCTACGATACATTCACATCTGCAAACAATATTTCCTAGCAAGGGAGTGTCGCACTTACATCCTTTTGAAGTGAATACGAGGTATACATGACACTCCACAATGAATATTATATCTTATTACGGAACATTGAAATGAAATGCGACATCTCGTTTTAATAAGCATTAGAACACTATTGCTACGATACGTAGACATCTGCAAACGCTATTTCCTAGCATGGATGTGTCGCATTTACATTCTTTTGAAGTGAATTCGATGTATACATGACACTTCGCAATAAATATTATATTTTATCATGAAACATAGAAGTGAGATGCGATATCGCGTTCTAAGAAGCATTAGAACACTATTGCTACGATACGTAGACATCTGCAAACACTATTTCCTAGCATGGATGTGTCGCATTTACATTCTTTTGAAGTGAATACGAGATATACATGACACTTCGCAGTGAATATTATATCTTATCATGAAACATAGAAATGAGATGCGATATCTCGTTTTAGGATGCATTACATCTCTATTGCTACGATACGTAGACATCTGCAAACGCTATTTTCTAGCAAGGAAGTGTCGCATTTACATTCTTTTGAAGTGAATACCAGGTATACATGACACTTCGCAATGAATATTATATCTTATCATGAAACGGAGGAACGAGATGCGATATCTCGTTTTAGGATGCATTAGATCTCTATTGCTACGATACGTAGACATATGCAACCGCTATTTCCTAGCAAGGAAGTGTCACATTTACATTCTTTTGAAGTGAATACGAGGTATACATGACACTTCGCAATGGATATTATATCTTGTCATAAAGCATAGAAATGAGATGCGATATCCCGTTTTAAGGAGCATAAGAAATCTATTGCTACGGTACGTAGATATCTGGAAGCGCTATTTCCTAGCAAGGGAGTGTCGCATTTACATTCTTTTGAAGTGAATAAGAGGCAAACATGACACTTCGCAATGAAAATTATACCTTACCACGAAACATAGAAATGAGATGCGATGTCGCGATTTAAGAAGCATTAGAACTCTGTTGCTTCGATACGGAGACATCTGCAGTCGCTATTTCCTAGTAAGTATGTGTCGCATTTACATTTATTTGAAGTGAATACGAGGTATACATAACACTTCGCAATGAACATTATGTCTTATCACGAATCATAGAAATGAAATGCGACATCTCGTTTTAAGTAGCATTAGAACTCTATTGCTACGATACGTAGACATATGCAAACGCTATTTCCTAGCATGGAAGTGTCGCATTTACATTCCTTTGAAGTGAATACGAGGTATACATGACACTTCGCAATGATTATTATATCTTATCGTGTAACATAGAAGTGAGATGCGACATCGCGTTTTACGAAGCATTAGAACCCTATTGCCTCGATGCGGAGATATCTGCAAACGCTATTTCCTAACATGGAAGTGTCGCATTTACATTCTTTTGAAGTGAATTCGAGGTACACATGACGCTTCGGAATGAATATTATAACTTATCACGAAACATAGAAATGAGATGCGATATCGCGATCCAGGAAGCATTAGAACCCTATTGCTACGATACTCAGGCATCTGCAAACGCTATTTCCTAGCAAGGAAGTGTCGCATTTACATTCGTTTTGGAGTGAATACGAGGTATACATGACACCTCGCAATGAATATTATATCTTATCACCAAACATAGAAATGAAATGTGACGTTTCGTTTTAAGACGCATTAGGACTCTCTTGCTACAATCGTAGACATCTGCAAACGCTATTTCCTAGGATGGAAACGTCGCATTTACATTCTCTTGAAGTGAATACGAGGTATACATGATACTTCGCAATGAATATTATATCTTATCACGAAACATATAAATGAGATGCGATATCGCGATTTAAGTAGCATTAGAACTCTTTTGCTACGATACGTAGACATCTGCAAACGCTATTTCATAGCAAGGAATAGTCGCATTTACATTCTTATGAAGTGAATACGAGGTATACATGACACTTCGCAATGAACATTATGTCTAATCATGAAACTGAGAAATGAGATGCGGCATCTCGTTTTAAGAAGCACTAGAACTCTATTGCTTCGATACGTAGACATATGCAAACGCTATTTCCTACCATGGAAGTGTCGCATTTACATTCTCTTGAAGCGAATACCAGGTATACATGACACTTCGCAATGGATATTATATCTTATCATGAATCAAAGAAACGAGATGCGATATCTCGTTTTAGGATGCATTAGATCTCTATTGCTACGGTACGTAGACATCTGCAGTCGCTATTTCCTAGTAAGTATGTGTCGCATTTACATTTATTTGAAGTGAATATGAGGTATACATAACACTTCGCAATGAACATTATGTCTTATCATGAAACATCGGAATTAGGTGCTATATCGCGTTATGAGACGCATTAGAACTCTATTGCTAATATACGTAGACATCTGCAAACTCTATTTCCTAGCAAGGAAATGTCGCATTTACATACATTTGAAGTGAATACGTGGTACACGTGACACTTCGCAATGAATATTATATCTTATCATGAAACATAGAAGTGAGATGCGATATCGCGTTCTAAGAAGCATTAGAACTCTATTGCTACGATACATAAACATCTGCAAACGCTGTACCCTAGCATGGAAGTGTCGCATTTACATTCTTTTGAAGTGAATACGAGGTATACATAACACTCTACAATGAATATTATATCTTATCACGAAACATAGAAGTGTGATGCGATATCGCGATTTAAGAAGCGCTAGAACTCTATTGTTACGATGCGTAGACATCTGGAAATGTTATTTCCTAGCAAGGAAGTGTCGCATTTACATTCTTTTGATGTGAATACGAGGTATACATAACACTCCACAATGAATATTATATCTTACCACGAAGCATAGAATTGAAATGCGGCATCTCATTTTAAGAGGCATTAGAGCTCTATTGCTACGATACGTAGACATCTGCAAACGCTATTTCCTAGCATGGAAGGGTCGCATTTACATTCTTTTGAAGTGAGTACGAGGTATACATAACACTCCATAATGAATATTATATCTTCTCATGAAACATAGCAGTGAGATGCGATATCGCGTTTTAAGAAGCATTAGAACTCTATTGCTACGATACGTAGACATCTGCAAACGCTATTTCCTAGCATGGAAGTGTCGCATTTACATTCTTTTGAAGTGAATACGAGATATACATGACACTTCGCAATGAATATTATATCTTATCATGAAACATAGAAGTGAGATGCGATATCGCGTTTTAAGAAGCACTAGAACTCTATTGCTACGATACGTAGACATCTGCAAACAACATTTCCTAGCAAGGAAGTGTCGCACTTACATCCTTTTGAAGTGAATACGAGGTATACATAACACACCACAATGAATATTATATCTTATTACGAAACATAGAAATGAAATGCGACATCTCGTTCTAAGAAGCAATAGAACTCTATTGCTACGATACGTTGACATCTGCAAGCGCTATTTCCTAGCATGGAAGTGTCGCATTTACATTCTTTTGAAGTGAATACGAGGTACACAAGACACTTCGCAATGAATTTATATCTTATCATGAAACATAGAAGTGATATGCGATATGGCATTTTAAGAATCATTAGAATTCTATTGTTTCGACACGTAGTCATCTCGAAACGCTTTTTCCTAGCAAAGAAGTGTCGCATTTACATCCTTTTAAAGTGAATACGAGGTATACATGACACTTCGCAATGAATATTATATCTTATCATGAAACATAGAAGTGAGATGCGATATCGCGTTTTAAGGAGCATTACAACTCTATTGCTACGATACGTAGACATCTGCAAACAATATTTCCTAGCAAGAAAGTGTCGCATTTACATTCTTTTGAAGTAAATACGATGTATACATGACACTTCGCAATGAATATTATACCTTATCACGAAACATAGAAATGAGATGCGATATCGTGATTTAAGAAGCACTAGAACTTCATTGCTACGATACGTAGACATCTGCAATCAATATTTCATAGCAAGGAAGTGTTACATTTAGATTCCTTTGAAGTGAATACGAGGTATACATGACTCTTCGCAATGAGTATTATATCTTATAATGAAACATAGAAGTGAGATGCGATATCGCGTTCTAAGAAGCATTAGAACTCTATTGCTACGATACATAAACATCTGCAAACGCTGTACCCTAGCATGGAAGTGTCGCATTTACATTCTTTTGAAGTAAACACGAGGTATACATAACACTCTACAATGAATATTATATCTTATCACGAAACATATAAGTGAGATGCGATATCGCGATTTAAGAAGCGCTAGAACTCTATTGCTACGATGCGTAGACATCTGGAAATGTTATTTCCTAGCAAGGAAGTGTCGCATTTACATTCTTTTGATGTGAATACGAGGTATACATAACACTCCACAATGAATATTATATCTTACCACGAAGCATAGAATTGAAATGCGGCATCTCACTTTAAGAGGCATTAGAGCTCTATTGCTACGATACGTAGACATCTGCAAACGCTATTTCCTAGCATGGAAGTGTCGCATTTACATTCTTTTGAAGTGAATACGATGTATACATGGCACTTCGCAATGAATATTGTATCTTATCATGAAACACGGAAGAGGAATGCGATATCGCGTTTTAAGAAGCATTAGAACTCTACGGTCTCGATGCGGAGAAATCTGCAAACGCTATTTCCTAGCAAGTAGTAGTCGCATTTACATTCTTTTGAAGTGAATACGAGGTATACATGACACTTCGCAATGAATATTATATCTTATCATGAAACACAGAAGAGGGATGCGATATCGCGTTTTAGGAAGCATTAGAACTCAATGGCCTCGATGCGGAGACATCTCCAAACGCTATTTCCTAGCATGGAAGTGTCGCATTTACATTTGTTTGGAGTGAATGCGTGGTATACATGACACTTCGTAATGAATATTATATCTTATCACGAAACACAGAAATGAGATGCGATATCGCGATTTAAGAAACTTTAGAACTCTATGGCCTCGATACGTAGACATCTGCAAATGCTACTTCCTAGCAAGGAAGTGCCGCATTTACATTTGTTTGGAGTGAATGCGAGGTGTACATGACACTTCGCAATGAATATTACATATTATCATGAAGCATAGAAGAGAGATGCGATATCGCGTATTAAGAAGCATTAGAATCCTATTGCCTCGATGGGGAGATATCTGCAAACGCTATTTCCTAGCATGGAAGTGTCGCATTTACATTTGTTTGGAGTGAATGCGAGGTATACATGACACTTCGCAATGAATATTATATCTTATCACGAAACATACAAATGATATGCGATATCGCGATTTAAGTAGCATTGGAACTCTATTGCTACGATACGTAGACATCTGCAAACGCTATTTCCTAGCAAGCAGTAGTCGCATTTACCTTCTTTTGAAGTGAATACGAGGTTTACATGACACTTCGCAATGAATATTATATCTTATCATGAAACACGGAAGAGGGATGCGATATCGCGTTTTAAGAAGTATTAGAACTCTACGGTCTCGATGCGGAGACATCTGCAAACGCTATTTCCTAGCATGCAAGTGTCGCATTTACATTCTTTTGAAGTGAATACGGGGTATACATGACACTTCGCAATGGATATTATATCTTATCACGAAACATAGAAATGAAATGCGGCATCTCGTTTTAAGAAGCATTAGAACTCTATTGCTACGATACGTAGACATCTGCAAACGCTATTTCCTAGCATGGAAGTGTCGCATTTACATTCTTTTGAAGTGAATATGAGGTATACATAACACTCTACAATGTATATTATACGTTATCACGAAACATAGAAGTGAGATGCGATATCGCGATTTACGAAGCGCTAGAACTATATTGGTACGATGCGTGGACATCTGGAAATGTTATTTCTTAGCAAGGAAGTGTCGCATTTACATTCTTTTGAAGTGAATACGAGGTATACAAAACACTCCACAATGTATATTATATCTTATCACGGAAGATAGAAATGAAATGCGGCATCTCGTTTTAAGAACCATTAGAACTCTATTGCTACGATACGTAGACATCTGCAAACGCTATTTCCTAGCATGGAAGTGTCTTATTTACATTCTTTTGAAGTGAATACGAGGTATACATGACACTTCGCAATGAATATTATATCATATCATGAAACATAGAAGTGAGTTGCGATATCGCGTTTTAAGAAGCATTAGAACTCCATTGCTACGATACGTAGACATCTGCAAACGCTATTTCCTAGCATGGAAGTGTCGCATTTACATCCCTTGATGTGAATACGAGGTATGCATAACATTCCACATTGAATATTATATCTTAATACGAAACATAGAAATGAAATACGACTTCTCATTTTAAGAAGCATTAGAACTCTATTGCTACGATACGTAGACACCTGCAAACGCTATTTCCTAGCATGGAAGTGTCGCATTTACATTCTTTTGAAGTGAATACGAGGTATACATGACACTTCGCAATGAATATTATATCTTATCATGAAACATAGAAGTGAGATGCGATATCGCGTTTTAAGAAGCATTAGAACCCTATTGCTACGATACGTAGACATCTGAATACGCTATTTCCTAGCAAGGAATAGTCGCATTTACATTCTTTTGAAGTGAATACGAGGTATACATGACACTTCGTAATGAATATTATATCTCATCATGAATCATAGAAGTGAGATGCGATATCGCGTTTTAAGAAGCATTAGAACCTTATTGCCTCGACGCATAGACATCTGCAGACGCTATTTCCTAGCATGGAAGTGTCGCATTTACATTCGCTTGGAGTGAATACGAGGTATACATGACACTTCGCAATGAATATTATATCTTATCACGAAACGTAGAAATGAGTTGCGATATCACGATTTAAGTAGCATTAGAACTCTATTGCTACGAAACGTAGACATCTGAATACGCTATTGCCTAGCAAGGAAGTGTCGCATTTACATTCGCTTGGAGTGAATACGAGGTATACATGACATTTCGCAATGAATATTATATCTTATCATGAAGCATAGAAATGAGATGCGATATCGCGTTTTGAGAAGCATTAGAACTCTATTGCTACGATACGTAGACATCTGCAAATGCTATTTCCTAGCAAGGAATGGTCGCATTTACATTCTTTTGAAGTGAATACGATGTGTACCT
This sequence comes from Xylocopa sonorina, assembly GCF_050948175.1. Classification (NCBI taxonomy): domain Eukaryota; kingdom Metazoa; phylum Arthropoda; class Insecta; order Hymenoptera; family Apidae; genus Xylocopa; species Xylocopa sonorina. The sequence goes on from NW_027490459.1 coordinate 114,841, forward strand.
GACACTTCGCAATGAATATTATATCTTATCAGGAAACATAGAAATGAGATGCGATATCGCGTTTTGAGAAGCATTAGAACTCTATTCCTACGATACGTAGACATCTGCAATCGCTATTTCCTAGCAACCAATAGCCGCATTTATAATTCTTTTGAAGTGAATTCGAGGTTTACATGACACTTCGGAATGAATATTATAACTTATCACGAAACATAGTAATGAGATGCGATATCGCGATCTAAGAAGCATTAGAACTCTATTGCTACGATACGTAGGCATCTGCAAACGTTATGCCCTAGCAAGGAATAGTCGCATTTACATTCTTTTGATGTGAATACGAGGTATACATCACACTTCGCAATGAATATTATATCTTATCACGAAACATATAAATGAGATGCGATATCGCGTTTTGAGAAGCATTAGAACGCTATTGCTACGATACGTAGACATCTGCGAACGCTATTTTGCTAGCAAGCAATAGTTCGCATTTACATTCTTTTGAAGTGAATACGAGGTATACATGACACTTCGCAATGAATATTATATCTTATCACGAAACATAGAAATGAGATGCGATATCGCGATTTAAGTAGCATTGGAACTCTATTGCCACGATACGTAGACATCTGAATACGCTATTTCCTAGCAAGGAAGTGTCGCATTTACATTCGCTTGGAGTGAATACGAGGTATACATGACATTTCGCAATGAATATTATATCTTATCATGAAACATAGAAGTGAGATGCGATATCGCGGGTTGAGAAGCATTGGAATTCTATTGCTACGACACCTAGACATCTGCAAATGCTATTTCCTAGAGCGAAATAGTCGCATTTACATTCTTTTGAAGTGAATACGAGGTGTACATGACACTTCGCAATGAATATTATATCTTATCACGAAACGTAGAAATGCGTTGCGATATCGCGATTTAAGTACCATTAGAACTCTATTGCTACGATACGTGGACATCTGAATACGCTATTTCCTGGCATGGAAGTGTCGCACTTACATTCTTCTGATGTGAATACGGGGTATACATGACACTTCGCAATGAATATTATATCTTATCACGAAACGTAGAAATGCGTTGCGATATCGCGATTTAACTAGCATTAGAACTCTATTGCTACGATACGTGGACATCTGAATACGCTATTTCCTATCATGGAAGTGTCCCACTTACATTCTTTTGATGTGAATACGGGGTATACATGACACTTCGCAATGAATATTATATCTTATCACGAAACGTAGAAATGAGTTGCGATATCGCGATTTAAGTAGCATTAGTACTCTATTGCTACGAAACGTAGACATCTGAATACGCTATTGCCTAGCAAGGAAGTGTCGCATTTACATTCGTTTGGAGTGAATACGAGGTATACATGACATTTCGCAATGAATATTATATCTTATCATGAAGCATAGAAATGAGATGCGATATCGCGTTTTGAGAAGCATTAGAACTCTATTGCTACGATACGTAGACATCTGCAAATGCTATTTCCTAGCAAGGAATAGTCGCATTTACATTCTTTTGAAGTGAATACGAGGTGTACATGACACTTCGCAATGAATATTATATCTTATCAGGAAACATAGAAATGAGATGCGATATCGCGTTTTGAGAAGCATTAGAACTCTATTCCTACGATACGTAGACATCTGCAATCGCTATTTCCTAGCAACCAATAGCCGCATTTACATTCTTTTGAAGTGAATTCGAGCTTTACATGACACTTCGGAATGAATATTATAATTTATCGCGAAACATAGAAATGAGATGCGATATCGCGATTTAAGTAGCATTAGAACTCTATTTCTACGATTCGTAGAAATCTGCAAACCCTATTTCCTAGCAAGCAGTAGTCGCAATTACTTTCTTTTGAATTGAATACGAGGTGTACATAACACTTCGCAATGAATATTATATCTTATCACGATACATAGAAAATAGATGCGATTTCGCGAATTAAGTAGCATTAGAACTCTATTACTACGGTACGTAGACATCTGCAAACGCTATTTCGTAGCAAGCAATAGTCGCATTTACATTCTTTTGAAGTGAATACGAGGTATACATGACACTTCGCAATGAATATTATATCTTATCACGAAACATATAAATGAGATGCGATATCGCGATTTAAGTACAATTAGAACTCTATTTCTACGATACGTAGACATCTGCAAACCCTATTTCCTAGCAAGCAGTAGTCGCATTTACTTTCTTTTGAATTGAATACGAGTTATACATGACACTTCGCAATGAATATTATATCTTATCATGAAACACGGAAGAGAGATGCAATATCGCGTTTTAAAAAGGATTATAACTCTACGGCCTCGATGCGGAGACACCTGCAAACGCTATTTCCGAGCATGGAAGTGTCGCACTTACATTCTTTTGAAGTGAATACGAGGTATACATGACACTTGGCAATGAATATTATATCTTATCATGAAACATAGAAATGAGATGCGATATCGCGATATACGATGCATTAGAACTCTATTGCTCCGATACGTAGATATCTGCAAACGCTATTTCCTAGAAACGGAATGTCGCATTTACATTTTTTTGATGTAAATACTAGGTATACATAATACTTCACAATGAATATTATATCTTATCATGAATCACAGAAATCAGATGCGATATCTCGCGTTAAGAAGCCTTAGAACCCTATTGCTTCGATACGTAGACATCTGCAAACAATATTTCCTAGCAACCAAGTGTCGCATTTACATTCTTTTGAAGTGAATACGAGGTATACATAACAATTCAAAATGAATATTATACCTTATCACGAAACATAGAAATGAGATGCGATATCGCGTTTTGAGAAGCATTAGAACTCTATTGCTTCGATACGTAGACATCTGCAAACGCTTTTTCCTAGCAAAGAAGTGTCGCATTTACATTCATTTGATGTGAAACGGGGTACAAGTGACACTTCGCAATGAATATTATACCTTATCATGAAACATAGAAATGAGATGCGACATCGCGATTTAATAAGCATCATAACTCTATTGCTACGATACGTAGACATCTGCAAACGCTATTTAATGGCAAGGAAGTGTCGCTTTTACATTCTTTGGATGTGAATACGAGGTATACATGACACTTCGCAATGAATATTGTATCTTATCATGAAACATTGAAATGAGACGCGATATCGCGCTTTAAGAAGCATTAGTACACTATTACTTCGATACGTAGACATCTGCAAACGCTATTTCCTAGGAAGGAAGTGTCGCATTTACATTCATTTGAAGTGAATACGAGGAATAAGTTACACTTCGCAATGGATATTATACCTTATCATCAAATATAGAAATCAGATGCGATATCGAGTTTTAAGAAGCATTGGAACTCTATTGCTACGATTCGCAGATATCTGGAGACGCTATTTCCTAGCACGGAAGTGTCGCATTTACATTCTTTTGATGTGAATACGTGGTATACACGACAATTCGCAATGAATGTTATATCTTTTCATGAAATATAGAAATGAGATGCGATATCGCGTTATAAGAAGCATTAGAACTCTATTGCTACGATACGTAGATATCTGGGGACGCTATTCCCTAGAAAGGAAGTGTCGCATTTACATTCATTTGAAGTGTAGACGAGGAATACATAACACCTCGCAATGAATATTATATCTTATCATGAGACATAGAGATGAGGTGCGATATCGCGTTTTTAGGAGAATTGGAACTCTATAGCTTCGATACAGATATCTGGGGACGTAATTTCCTAGAAAGGAAGTGTCGCATTTTGTGACGTCAGGCGTACCGCCTGCCACCCATCAACCTCCTCGCACCCCCCAACATCAACCCCAGGACGCATGCAACCAGCCAAACTCGCCTGCAGAACCAGCAACTGGAAGTGTTCGCGCGCGCATACCTGCACGCGCTCACTCACACCGAGTTCCGCTGCCTCACTCGCACCGCCGAGTATACCTGTTTCGCTCGTACCGGGCACCAGTGTCGGCACGTACCGTCCGCACCAAGGACGGGCAGCCCTATCTCCCTCGCACCGAGGATTCCGTCCTGCAGGAAGACGTAACCGCAGCCCATCACCTGAATGGGATCTTTTCCAATTCCGGGAACAGGATCTGCTAGAACCTATATATTACTTCTAAGCTAGGACATACATACCATATCATGACGCATATATAGGAATTCCTAGATCTAAGTTACACTAAGTAAGATGCGTCCGGCCAGCGGCATGCGCCGCTAGCCCCACTACGCGCCGCGGGTCCCCACTCGCTGGACCGCGCGCTCTCCGCCTCGAGCGTCCGCGACCGTAGCGCCCCGCGAAACGAGGAGGTCAGAGACGCGTCTCCACAGCACACACTCTGACTCGAGATCTCCTACCGAGGAGTCGAAACCTCTAGTTCTAGATCGTTACCCACCTCAATGTGGGGTTCAGGCATCGTATTTCTATTTCCATTTTAACTTAGTCTTAGACTTAGAATAATTCCAGTTCTTGTATACTTTAAACCTAGAATATATTTTATTTTTACTGTTACTATATCCAAGTACAAGTTCTTTTAGCAAGTCTACTATTTCCACATCCATTAATTTTATCAAGTGTTTATAATACTAGTTCTACTTTTAACATTACATTTAACTACGAATTCTTCCACGGGTTCTTCCATACAACTGGGATTGATCTTCATCAAATTGAAGGAGTATAGAAATCGGCTATGTGAGGTTGAGACCGCCGCTTATCCTTCAGATCTTAGTCGAAACTACAGAAAAACCTGGTGAAAGAATCGTGCTTCCGGTTTGCGAAGAACGCGACGTGCGAGTAGGAAGAACTTCATACGATCACATGTGCGTGAATATTTGGAGGGCGTTCCGAGAGTCCTCGTATACCAGCGACCTGCCTTCGCACCAGCCCAGACGCCGCTTTCCGATGCGACCGTCGACGCTTCCGATCCAGACACCACGTCGCATCACGCCGATTCTGCAACATTGAGCATCATCGCTGAATTCCGACCGCCGTCCTCCTCTTCGCTGACGACTGATCGAGATTTCCGTGGCAGCCAACAGAACGAAATCCGCTACGATCCCGGCGAAAGATCCTCCACGCCGTTTCTACGTACAAATCGAGAGAGAAATCATCGAAAGGTAGGGTCATTCCCTTATTATCGTGTGTGTTTACGCCAGTGTCGCGTCAGCCGAAATTGTCGGACCCGGTCTTAACGCGTTCCCGCGGACCGAATTACCGAAAAATAGGCTCGTGTCGTAAAGCCTCCGGAGCAACGGAAAATAGTTTCACCGGACGTGATACCTCGTATTCACCTCAAAAGAATGTAAATGCGACACTTCCTTGCTAGGAAATAAGGTTTGCAGATGTCTACGGATCGTAGCAATAGAGTTCTAGTGCTTCTTAAATCACGATATCGAATCTCATTTCTATGTTTCGTGATAAGGTATAATATTCATTTTGGACTGTTATGTATACCTCGTATTCACTTCAAAAGAATGTAAATGCGACACTTCGTAGCTAGGAAATATTGCTTGCAGATGTCTACGTATCGAAGCAATAGGGTTCTAATGCTTCTTAAAACGCGATATCGCATCTCACTTCTATGTTTCATGATCAGATATAATATTCATTGCGAAGTGTCTCATGTATACCTCGTACTCACATCACAAGAATGTAAATGCGACACATCCATGCAAGGAAATAGCGTTTGCAGATGTCAACGTATATTAGCAATAGAGATCTAATGCTTCTCAAAACGCGATATCGCATCTCATTCCTATGTTTCATGATAAGATATAATACTTATTGCGAAGTGTCATGTATACCTCGTATTCACTTCAAAATAATGTAAATGCGACACTTCCATGCTAGGTAATAGCGTTTGCAGATGTCTACGAATCGTAGCAACAGAATTCTAATTCATCTCAAAACGCGATATCGCATCTCACTTCTATGTTTCATGATAAAATATAATATTTATTGCGAAGTGACATGTATACCTCGCATTCACTTCAAAAGAATGTAAATGCGACACTTCCTTGCTAGGAAATAGCGTTCCCAGATGTCTACGTATCGAAGCAGTAGAGTTCTAATGCTTCTATAAACGGGATATCGCATATCATTTCTATGTTTCGTGATAAGATATAATATTCATTGCGAAGTGTCATGTATACCTCATATTCACTCCAACCGAATGAAAATGCGACACTTCCTTCCTAGGAAATAGCGTTTGCAGATGCCTACGTATCGTAGCAACAGAGTTCTAATGCTACTTAAATCGCGATATCGCATTTCATTTCTATGTTTCGTGATAAGATATAATATTCATTGCGAAGTGTCATGTATACCTCGTATTCACTTCAAAAGAATGAAAGTGCTACACTTCCATGCTAGGAAATAGCGTTTGCAGATGTCTCCGCATCGAGGCCATAGAGCTCTAGTGCTTCTTAAAACGCGATATCGCATCTCATATCTATGTTTCACGATAAGATATAATATTCATTGCGAAGTGTCATGTATACCTCCTATTCAGCTCAAAAGAATGTAAATGCGACTATTGCATGCTAGGAAATAGCGTTTGCAGATGTCTACGTATCGTAGCAATAGGGTTCTAATGCTACTTAAATCGCGATATCGCAATTCATTTCTATGTTTCGTGATAAGATATAATATTCATTGCGAAGTGTCATGTATACCTCGTATTCGCTTCAAAAGAATGTAAATGCGACTATTGCTTGCTAGCAAGTAGCATTTGCAGATGTCTACGTATCGTAGAAAAGGGTTCTAATGCTACTTAAATCGCGATATCGCATCTCATTTCTATGTTTCGTGATAAGATATAATATTCATTGCGAAGTGTCATGTACACCTCGTATTCAATTCAAAAGAAAGAAAATGCGACTATTGCTTGCTAGGAAATAGCGTTTGCAGATGTCCACGTATCGTAGCAATAGAGTTCTTATGATTCTTAAATCGCGATATCGCATCTCATTTCTATGTCTCATGATAAGATATAATATTCATTGCGAAGTGTTATGCATTCCTCGTCTACGATTCAAATGAATGTAAATGCGACACGTCCTTGCTAGGAAATAGCGTCTGCAGATGTCTAGGTATCGTAGCAATAGAGTTCAAATTCTTCTTAAAACGAGATATAGCATCTCATATCTATGTTTCATGATAAGATATAATATTCATTGCGAAGTGTTCTGCATTCCTCGTCTACGAGTCAATTGAATGTAAATGCGACACTTCCTTGCAAGGAAATGGCGTTTGCAGATGTCTACGTATCGTAGCAATAGAGTTCTTATGATTCTTAAAACGCGATATCGCATCTCATTTCTATGTTTCATGATAGGATATAATATTCATTGCGAAGTGTTATGCATTCCTCGTCTACGATTCAAATGAATGTAAAGGCGACACTTCCTTGCAAGGAAATAGCGTTTGCAGATGTCTACGTATCGTAGCAATAGAGTTTTTATGATTCTTAAAACGCGATATCGCATCTCATTTCTATGTTGCATGGTAAGATATAATATGATTTGCGAAGTGTTATGTATTCCTCGTCTACACTTCAAATGAATGTAAATGCGACACCTCCTTGCTAGGAAATAGCGTTTGCAGATTTCTACGTATCGTAGGGATAGTGTTTTAATGCTTCTTAAAACGTGATATCGTATCTCATTTCTATGTTTCATGATAAGGTATAATATTCATTGCGAAGTGTTATGTAAACCTCGCATACACTTCAAAAGTATGTAAATGCGACACTTCCTTGCAAGGAAATAGCGTTTGCAGATTTCTACGTATCGTAGCAATAGAGTTTTTATGATTCTTAAAACGCGATATCGCATCTCATTTCTATGTTTCATGGTAAGATATAATATGATTTGCGAAGTGTTATGTCTTCCTCGTCTACAGTTCAAATGAATGTAAATGCGACACTTCCATGCAAAGAAATGGCGTTTGCAGATATCTACGTATCGTAGCAATAGATTTCTAATGCTTCTTAAAACGCGATATCGCATCTCATTTCTATGTTTCATGGTAAGATATAATATGATTTGCGAAGTGTCATGTATTCCTCGACTACACTTCAAATGAATGTAAATGCGACACTCCCTTGCTGGGAAATAGCGTTTGCAGATGTCTACGTATCGTAGCAATAGAGTTCTAATGCTTCTTAAAACGCGATATCGCATCTCATTTCTATGTTTCATGGTAAGATATAATATGATTTGCGAAGTGTTATGCATTCCTCGTCTAGGATTCAAATGAAAGTAAATGCGACACTTCCTTGCAAGGAAATAGCGATTGCAGTTGTCTACGTATCGTAGCAATAGTGTTCATATGATTCTTAAAACGCGATATCGCATCTCATTTCTATGTTTCATGATAAGATATAATATTCATTGCGAAGTGTTATGCATTCCTCGTCTACGATTCAAATGAATGTAAATGCGACACTTCCTTGCAAGGGAATAGCGTTTGCAGATGTCTACGTATCGTAGCAATAGTGTTTTTATGATTCTTAAAACGCGATATCGCATCTCATTTCTATGTTGCATGGTAAGATATAATATGATTTGCGAAGTGTTATGTATTCCTCGTCTACACTTCAAATGAATGTAAATGCGACGCCTCCTTGCTAGGAAATAGCGTTTGCAGATTTCTACGTATCGTAGGGATAGTGTTTTAATGCTTCTTAAAACGTGATATCGTATCTCATTTCTATGTTTCATGATAAGGTATAATATTCATTGCGAAGTGTTATGTAAACCTCGCATACACTTCAAAAGTAGGTAAATGCGACACTTCCTTGCAAGGAAATAGCGTTTGCAGATTTCTACGTATCGTAGCAATAGAGTTTTTATGATTCTTAAAACGCGATATCGCATCTCATTTCTATGTTTCATGGTAAGATATAATATGATTTGCGAAGTGTTATGTCTTCCTCGTCTACAGTTCAAATGAATGTAAATGCGACACTTCCATGCAAAGAAATGGCGTTTGCAGATATCTACGTATCGTAGCAATAGATTTCTAATGCTTCTTAAAACGCGATATCGCATCTCATTTCTATGTTTCATGGTAAGATATAATATGATTTGCGAAGTGTTATGCATTCCTCGTCTAGGATTCAAATGAAAGTAAATGCGACACTTCCTTGCAAGGAAATAGCGATTGCAGTTGTCTACGTATCGTAGCAATAGTGTTCATATGATTCTAAAAACGCGATATCGCATCTCATTTCTATGTTTCATGGTAAGATATAACATGATTTGCGAAGTGTTATGTATTCCTCGTCTACACTTCAAATGAATGTGAATGCGATACTTCCTCGCTAGGAAATAGCGTTTGCAGATGTCTACATATCGTAGCATTAGCTTTCTAATGCATCTTAAAACGCGATATCGCATCTCATTTCTATGTTTCATGGTAAGATGTAATATGATTTGCGAAGTGTTATGTATTCCTCCTCTACACTTCAAATGAATGTAAATGCGACACTTCCTTGCAAGGAAATAGCGTTTGCATATGTCTACCTATCGTAGCAATAGTGTTCTAATGCTTCTTAAAACGCGATATCGCATCTCATTTCTATGTTTCATGGTAAGATGTAATATGATTTGCGAAGTGTTATGTATTCCTCCTCTACACTTCAAATGGATGTAAATGCGACACTTCCTTGCCAGGAAATAGCGTTTGCAAATGTCTACCTATCGTAGCAATAGTGTTCTAATGCTTCTTAAAACGCGATATCGCATCTCATTTCTATGTTTCATGGTAAGATATAATATGGTTTGCGAAGTGTTATGTATTCCTCGTCTACACTTCGAATGAATGTAAATGCGACACTTCCTTGCCAGGAAATAGCGTTTGCAAATGTCTACCTATCGTAGCAATGGAGTTCTTATGATTCTTAAAACGCGATATCGCATCTCAATTCTTTGTTTCATGGTAAGATATAATATGATTTGCGATGTGTTATGTATTCCTCGTCTACACCTCAAATGAATGTAAATGCGACACTTCCTTGCAAGGAAATGGCGTTTGCAGTTGTCTACGTATCGAAGCAATAGAGTTCAAATGCTTCTTAAAACGAGATATTGCATCTCATATCTATGTTTCATGATAAGATATAATATTCATTGCGAAGTGTTATGCATTCCTCGTCTACGATTCAAATGAATGTAAATGCGACACTTCCTTGCAAGGAAATAGCGCTTGCAGATGTCTACGTATCGTAGCAATAGAGTTTTTATGATTCTTAAAACTCGATATCGCATCTCATTTCTATATTTCACGGTAAGATATAATATGATTTGCGAAGTGTTATGTATTCCTCGTCTACACTCCAAATGATTGTGAATGCGACACTTCCTTGCAAGGAAATAGCGTTTGCAGATGTCTACGTATCGTAGCAATGGAGTTCTTATGATTCCTAAACGCGATATCGCATCTCAATTCTATGTTTCATGGTAAGATATAATATGATTTGCGAAGTGTTATGCATTCCTCGTCTACACTTCAAATGAATGTAAATGCGAAACTTCCTTGCAAGGAAATAGCGTTTGCAGATGTCTACGTATCGTAGCAATAGATTTCTAATGCTTCTTAAAACGCGATATCGCATCTCATTTCTATGTTTCATGGTAAGATATAATATGATTTGCGAAGTGTTATGTATTCCTCGTCTACACTTCAAATGAATGTGAATGCGATACTTCCACGCTAGGAAATAGCGTTTGCAGATGTCTACGTATCGTGGCATTAGCTTTCTAATGCTTCTTAAAACGCGATATCGCATCTCATTTCTATCTTTCATGGTAAGATATAACATGATTTGCGAAGTGTCATGTATTTCTCGTCTGCACATCAAATGAATGTAAATGCGACACTTCCTTGCTAGGAAATAGCGTCTGCAGATGTCTAGGTATCGTAGCAATGGAGTTCAAATGCTTCTTGAAACGAGATATTGCATCTCATATCTATGTTTCATGACAAGATATAATATTCATTGCGAAGTGTTAAGCATTCCTCGCCTACGATTCAAATGAATGTAAAGTCGGCACTTCCTTGCAAGGAAATAGCGTTTGCAGATGTCTACGTATCGTAGCAATAGAGTTTTTATGATTCTTAAAACGCGATATCGCATCCCATTACTATGTTTCATGGTAAGATATAATATGATTTGCGAAGTGTTATGTATTCCTCATCTACACTTCAAATGAATGTGAATGCCACACTTCCACGCTAGGAAATAGCGTTTGCAGATGTCTACGTATCGTAGCAATAGAGTTCTTATGATTCTTAAAACGCGATATCGCATCTCATTTCTATGTTTCACGGTAAGATATAATATGATTTGCGAAGTGTTATGTATTCCTCGTCTACGCTTCAAATGAATGTAAATGCGACACTTCCTTGCAAGCAAATAGCGTTTGCAGATGTCTACGTATCGCAGCAATAGAGTTCTTATGATTCTTGAAACTCGATATCGCATCCCATTTCTATATTTCACGGTAAGATATAATATGATTTGCGAAGTGTCATGTATTTCTCGTCTACACTTCAAATGAATGTAAATACCACACTTCCTTGCTAGGAAATAGCGTCTGCAGATGTCTAGGTATCGTAGCAATAGAGTTCAAATGCTTCTTAAAACGAGATATTGCATCTCATATCTATGTTTCATGATAAGATATAATATTCATTGCGAAGTGTTATGCATTCCACGTCTACGATTCAAATGAATGCAAATGGGACACTTCCTTGCAAGGAAATAGCGTTTGCAGATGTCTACGTATCGTAGCAATAGAGTTTTTATGATTCTTATAACGCGATATCGCATCTCATTTCTATGTTTCATGGTAAGATATAATATGATTTGTGAAGTGTTATGTATTCCTCATCTACACTTCAAATGAATGTAAATGCGACACATCCTTGCAAGCAAATAGCGTTTGCAGATGTCTACGTATCGAAGCAATAGAGTTCTTATGCTTCTTAAAACACGATATCGCATCTCATTTCTATATTTCACGGTAAGATATATTATGATTTGCGAAGTGTTATGTATTCCTCGTCTACACTCCAAATGATTGTGAATGCGACATTTCCTTGCAAGGAAATAGCGTTTGCAGATGTCTACGTATCGTAGCAATGGAGTTCTTATGATTCTTAAAACGCGATATCGCATCTCAATTCTATGTTTCATGGTAAGATATAATATGATTTGCGAAGTGTTATGTATTCCTCGTCTACACTTCAAATGAATGTAATTGCGACACTTCCTTGCTAGGAAATAGAGTCTGCAGATGTCTAGGTATCGTAGCGATAGAGTTAGAATGCTTCTTAAAACGCGATATTGCATCTCATATCTATGATTCATGATAAGATATAATATTCATTGCGAAGTGTTATGCATTCGTCGTCTACGATTCAAATGAACGTAAATGCGACACTTCCTTGCAAGGAAATAGCGTTTGCAGATGTCTACGTATCGAAGCAATAGAGATAAAATGCTTCTTAAATCGAGATATTGCATCTCATTTCTATGTTTCATGGTAAGATATAATATGATTTGCGAAGTGTTATGTATTCCTCGTCTACACTTCAAATGAATGTAAATGCGACACATCCTTGCAAGCAAATAGCGTTTGCAGATGTCTACGTATCGAAGCAATAGAGTTCTTATGCTTCTTAAAACACGATATCGCATCTCATTTCTATATTTCACGGTAAGATATATTATGATTTGCGAAGTGTTATTTATTCCTCGTCTACACTCCAAATGATTGTGAATGCGACATTTCCTTGCAAGGAAATAGCGTTTGCAGATGTCTACGTATCGCAGCAATAGAGTTCTTATGATTCTTGAAACTCGATATCGCATCCCATTTCTATATTTCACGGTAAGATATAATATGATTTGCGAAGTGTCATGTATTTCTCGTCTACACTTCAAATGAATGTAAATGCCACACTTCCTTGCTAGGAAATAGCGTCTGCAGATGTCTAGGTATCGTAGCAATAGAGTTCAAATGCTTCTTAAAACGAGATATTGCATCTCATATCTATGTTTCATGATAAGATATAATATTCATTGCGAAGTGTTATGCATTCCACGTCTACGATTCAAATGAATGCAAATGGGACACTTCCTTGCAAGGAAATAGCGTTTGCAGATGTCTACGTATCGTAGCAATAGAGTTTTTATGATTCTTATAACGCGATATCGCATCTCATTTCTATGTTTCATGGTAAGATATAATATGATTTGCGAAGTGTTATGTATTCCTCATCTACACTTCAAATGAATGTAAATGCGACACATCCTTGCAAGCAAATAGCGTTTGCAGATGTCTACGTATCGAAGCAATAGAGTTCTTATGCTTCTTAAAACACGATATCGCATCTCATTTCTATATTTCACGGTAAGATATATTATGATTTGCGAAGTGTTATGTATTCCTCGTCTACACTCCAAATGATTGTGAATGCGACATTTCCTTGCAAGGAAATAGCGTTTGCAGATGTCTACGTATCGTAGCAGTGGAGTTCTTATGATTCTTAAAACGCGATATCGCATCTCAATTCTATGTTTCATGGTAAGATATAATATGATTTGCGAAGTGTTATGTATTCCTCGTCTACACTTCAAATGAATGTAATTGCGACACTTCCTTGCTAGGAAATAGAGTCTGCAGATGTCTAGGTATCGTAGCGATAGAGTTAGAATGCTTCTTAAAACGCGATATTGCATCTCATATCTATGATTCATGATAAGATATAATATTCATTGCGAAGTGTTATGCATTCGTCGTCTACGATTCAAATGAACGTAAATGCGACACTTCCTTGCAAGGAAATAGCGTTTGCAGATGTCTACGTATCGAAGCAATAGAGATAAAATGCTTCTTAATTCGAGATATTGCATCTCATTTCTATGTTTCATGGTAAGATATAATATGATTTGCGAAGTGTTATGTATTCCTCGTCTACACTTCAAATGAATGTAAATGCGACACATCCTTGCAAGCAAATAGCGTTTGCAGATGTCTACGTATCGAAGCAATAGAGTTCTTATGCTTCTTAAAACACGATATCGCATCTCATTTCTATATTTCACGGTAAGATATATTATGATTTGCGAAGTGTTATGTATTCCTCGTCTACACTCCAAATGATTGTGAATGCGACATTTCCTTGCAAGGAAATAGCGTTTGCAGATGTCTACGTATCGTAGCAATGGAGTTCTTATGATTCTTAAAACGCGATATCGCATCTCAATTCTATGTTTCATGGTAAGATATAATATGATTTGCGAAGTGTTATGTATTCCTCGTCTACACTTCAAATGAATGTAATTGCGACACTTCCTTGCTAGGAAATAGCGTCTGCAGATGTCTAGGTATCGTAGCAATAGAGTTCAAATGCTTCTTAAAACGAGATATTGCATCTCATATCTATGTTTCATGATAAGATATAATATTCATTGCGAAGTGTTATGCATTCCTCGTCTACGATTCAAATGAATGTGAATGCGATACTTCCTCGCTAGGAAATAGCGTTTGCAGATGTCTACGTATCGTAGCAGTAGCTTTCTAATGCTTCTTAAAACGCGATCTCGCACCTCATTTCTATGTTTCATGGTAAGATATAATATGATTTGCGAAGGGTTATGTATTCCTCGTCTACACTTCAAATGAATGTGAATGCGACACTTCCTCGCTAGGAAATAGCGTTTGCAGATGTCTACGTATCGTAGCAATAGAGTTCTAATGCTTCTTAAAACGCGATATCGCATCTCATTTCTATGTTTCATGGCAAGATATAATATGATTTGCGAATTGTTATGTATTCCTTGTCTGCACTTCAAATGAATGTAAATGCGACACTTCCTTGCAAGGAAATAGAGTCTGCAGATGTCTACGTATTGTAGCAACAGAGTTCTTATGATTCTTAAAACGCGATATCGCATCTCTTTTCTATGTTTCATGATAAGATAAAATATTCATAGCGTAGTGTTATGCATTCCTCGTCTACGGTTCAAATGAATGTAAATGCGACACTTCCTTGCAAGGAAATAGCGTTTGCAGATGTCTAGGTATCGTAGCAATAGAGTTCTTATGATCCTTAAAACGCGATATCGCATCGCATTTCTATGTTTCATGGTAAGATATAATATGATTTGCGAAGTGTTATGTATTCCTCATCTACACTCCAAATGATTGTGAATGCGACACTTCCTTGCAAGGAAATAGCGTTTGCAGATGTCTACGTATCGTAGTAATGGAGTTCTTATGATTCTTAAAACGCGATATCACATCTCTATTCTATGTTTCATGGTAAGATACAATATGATTTGCGAAGTATTATGCATTCCTCGTCTACACTTCAAATGAATGTAAATGCGAAACTTCCTTGCAAGGATATAGCGTTTGCAGATGTCTACGTATCGTAGCAATGGAGTTCTTATGATTCTTAAAACGCGATATCGCATCTCAATTCTATGTTTCATGGTAAGATACAATATGATTTGCGAAGTGTTATGCATTCCCCGTCTACGATTCAAATGATTGTAAATGCGACACTTCCTTGCAAGGAAATAGCGTTTGGAGATGTCTACGTATCGAAGCAATAGAGTTCAAATGCTTCTTAAAACGAGACATTGCATCTCATATTTTTGTTTCATGATAAGATATATTATACATTGCGAAGTGTTATATATTCCTCGTCTACTCTTCAAATGAATGTAAATGCGACACTTCCTTGCTAGGAAATAGAGTCTGCAGATGTCTAGGTATCGCAGCGATAGAGTTCTAATGCTTCTTAAAACGCGATATCGCATTTCATTTCTATGTTTCATGGTAAGATATAATATGATTTGCGAAGTGTTATGTATTCCTCGTCTACACTTCAAATGAATGTAAATGCGACACTTCCTTGCAAAGAAATAGTGTTTGCAGATGTCTACGTATCGTAGCAATAGATTCCTAATGCTTCTTAAAACGCGATATCGCATCTCATTTCTATGTTTCATGGTAAGATATAATATGATTTGCGAAGTGTTATGTATTCCTCGTCTACACTTCAAATGAATGTAATTGCGACACTTCCTTGCTCGGAAGTAGTGCCTGCAGATGTCTAGGCATCGTAGCGATAGCGTTCTAATGCTTCTTAAAACGCGATATCGCATCTCATTTCTATGTTTCATGGTAAGATATAATATGATTTGCGAAGTGTTATGTATTCCTCGTCTATACTTCAAATGAATGTAAATGCGACACTTCCTTGCTAGGAAATAGCGTTTGCAGATGTCTACGTATCGAAGCAATAGAGTTCAAATGCTTCTTAAAACGAGATATTGCATCTCATATCTATGTTTCATGATAAGATATAATATTCATTGCGAAGTGTTATGCATTCCTCGTCTACGATTCAAATGAATGTAAATGCGACACTTCCTTGCAAGGAAATAGCGTTTACAGATGTCTACCTATCGTAGCAATAGAGTTCTAATGCTTCTTAAAACGCGATATCGCATCTCATTTCTATGTTTCATAGTAAGCTATAATATGATTTGCGAAGTGTTATGTATTCCTCGTCTACACTTCAGATGAATGTAAATGCGACACTTCCTTGCAAGGAAATAGCGTTTACAGATGTCTACCTATCGTAGCAATAGAGTTCTAATGCTTCTTAAAACGCGATATCGCATCTCATTTCTATGTTTCATGGTAAGCTATAATATGATTTGCGAAGTGTTATGTATTCCTCATCTACACTTCAAATGAATGTAAATGCGACACATCCTTGCAAGCAAATAGCGTTTGCAGATGTCTACGTATCGAAGCAATAGAGTTCTTATGCTTCTTAAAACACGATATCGCATCTCATTTCTATATTTCACGGTAAGATATATTATGATTTGCGAAGTGTTATGTATTCCTCGTCTACACTCCAAATGATTGTGAATGCGACATTTCCTTGCAAGGAAATAGCGTTTGCAGATGTCTACGTATCGTAGCAGTGGAGTTCTTATGATTCTTAAAACGCGATATCGCATCTCAATTCTATGTTTCATGGTAAGATATAATATGATTTGCGAAGTGTTATGTATTCCTCGTCTACACTTCAAATGAATGTAATTGCGACACTTCCTTGCTAGGAAATAGAGTCTGCAGATGTCTAGGTATCGTAGCGATAGAGTTAGAATGCTTCTTAAAACGCGATATTGCATCTCATATCTATGATTCATGATAAGATATAATATTCATTGCGAAGTGTTATGCATTCGTCGTCTACGATTCAAATGAACGTAAATGCGACACTTCCTTGCAAGGAAATAGCGTTTGCAGATGTCTACGTATCGAAGCAATAGAGATAAAATGCTTCTTAATTCGAGATATTGCATCTCATTTCTATGTTTCATGGTAAGATATAATATGATTTGCGAAGTGTTATGTATTCCTCGTCTACACTTCAAATGAATGTAAATGCGACACATCCTTGCAAGCAAATAGCGTTTGCAGATGTCTACGTATCGAAGCAATAGAGTTCTTATGCTTCTTAAAACACGATATCGCATCTCATTTCTATATTTCACGGTAAGATATATTATGATTTGCGAAGTGTTATGTATTCCTCGTCTACACTCCAAATGATTGTGAATGCGACATTTCCTTGCAAGGAAATAGCGTTTGCAGATGTCTACGTATCGTAGCAATGGAGTTCTTATGATTCTTAAAACGCGATATCGCATCTCAATTCTATGTTTCATGGTAAGATATAATATGATTTGCGAAGTGTTATGTATTCCTCGTCTACACTTCAAATGAATGTAATTGCGACACTTCCTTGCTAGGAAATAGCGTCTGCAGATGTCTAGGTATCGTAGCAATAGAGTTCAAATGCTTCTTAAAACGAGATATTGCATCTCATATCTATGTTTCATGATAAGATATAATATTCATTGCGAAGTGTTATGCATTCCTCGTCTACGATTCAAATGAATGTGAATGCGATACTTCCTCGCTAGGAAATAGCGTTTGCAGATGTCTACGTATCGTAGCAGTAGCTTTCTAATGCTTCTTAAAACGCGATCTCGCACCTCATTTCTATGTTTCATGGTAAGATATAATATGATTTGCGAAGGGTTATGTATTCCTCGTCTACACTTCAAATGAATGTGAATGCGACACTTCCTCGCTAGGAAATAGCGTTTGCAGATGTCTACGTATCGTAGCAATAGAGTTCTAATGCTTCTTAAAACGCGATATCGCATCTCATTTCTATGTTTCATGGCAAGATATAATATGATTTGCGAATTGTTATGTATTCCTTGTCTGCACTTCAAATGAATGTAAATGCGACACTTCCTTGCAAGGAAATAGAGTCTGCAGATGTCTACGTATTGTAGCAACAGAGTTCTTATGATTCTTAAAACGCGATATCGCATCTCTTTTCTATGTTTCATGATAAGATAAAATATTCATAGCGTAGTGTTATGCATTCCTCGTCTACGGTTCAAATGAATGTAAATGCGACACTTCCTTGCAAGGAAATAGCGTTTGCAGATGTCTAGGTATCGTAGCAATAGAGTTCTTATGATCCTTAAAACGCGATATCGCATCGCATTTCTATGTTTCATGGTAAGATATAATATGATTTGCGAAGTGTTATGTATTCCTCGTCTACACTCCAAATGATTGTGAATGCGACACTTCCTTGCAAGGAAATAGCGTTTGCAGATGTCTACGTATCGTAGTAATGGAGTTCTTATGATTCTTAAAACGCGATATCACATCTCTATTCTATGTTTCATGGTAAGATACAATATGATTTGCGAAGTATTATGCATTCCTCGTCTACACTTCAAATGAATGTAAATGCGAAACTTCCTTGCAAGGATATAGCGTTTGCAGATGTCTACGTATCGTAGCAATGGAGTTCTTATGATTCTTAAAACGCGATATCGCATCTCAATTCTATGTTTCATGGTAAGATACAATATGATTTGCGAAGTGTTATGCATTCCCCGTCTACGATTCAAATGATTGTAAATGCGACACTTCCTTGCAAGGAAATAGCGTTTGGAGATGTCTACGTATCGAAGCAATAGAGTTCAAATGCTTCTTAAAACGAGACATTGCATCTCATATTTTTGTTTCATGATAAGATATATTATACATTGCGAAGTGTTATATATTCCTCGTCTACTCTTCAAATGAATGTAAATGCGACACTTCCTTGCTAGGAAATAGAGTCTGCAGATGTCTAGGTATCGCAGCGATAGAGTTCTAATGCTTCTTAAAACGCGATATCGCATCCCATTTCTATGTTTCATGGTAAGATATAATATGATTTGCGAAGTGTTATGTATTCCTCGTCTACACTTCAAATGAATGTAATTGCGACACTTCCTTGATAGGAGATAGTGTCTGCATGGTAAGCTATAATATGATTTGCGAAGTGTTATGTATTCCTCGTCTACACTTCAAATGAATGTAAATGCGACACTTCCTTGCAAAGAAATAGTGTTTGCAGATGTCTACGTATCGTAGCAATAGATTCCTAATGCTTCTTAAAACGCGATATCGCATCTCATTTCTATGTTTAATGGTAAGATATAATATGATTTGCGAAGTGTTATGTATTCCTCGTCTACACTTCAAATGAATGTAATTGCGACACTTCCTTGCTCGGAAGTAGTGTCTGCAGATGTCTAGGCATCGTAGCGATAGCGTTCTGATGCTTCTTAAAACGCGATATCGCATCTCATTTCTATGTTTCATGGTAAGATATAATATGATTTGCGAAGGGCTATGTATTCCTCGCCTACACTTCAAATGAATGTGAATGCGACATTTCCTCGCTAGGAAATAGCGTTTGCAGATGTCTACGTATCGTAGCAATAGATTTCTAATGCTTCTTAAAACGCGATATCGCATCTCATTTCTATGTTTCATGGTAGGATATAATATGATTTGCTAAGTGTCATGTATTCCTCGTCTACACTTCAAATGAATGTAAATGCGACACTTCCTTGCAAGGAAATAGCGTCTGCAGATGTCTACGTATCGTAGCAATAGAGTTCTTATGATTCTTAAAACGCGATATCGCATCTCATTTCTATGTTTCATGATAAGATACAATATTCATTGCGAAGTGTTATGCATTCCTCGTCTACGATTCAAATGAATGTAAATGCGACACTTCCTTGCAAGGAAATAGCGTTTACAGATGTCTACCTAACGTAGCAATAGAGTTCTAATGCTTCTTAAAACGCGATATCGCATTTCATTTCTATGTTTCATGGTAAGATATAATATGATTTGCGAAGTGTTATGTATTCCTCGTCTACACTTCAAATGAATGTAAATGCGACACTTCCTTGCAAAGAAATAGTGTTTGCAGATGTCTACGTATCGTAGCAATAGATTCCTAATGCTTCTTAAAACGCGATATCGCATCTCATTTCTATGTTTCATGGTAAGATATAATATGATTTGCGAAGTGTTATGTATTCCTCGTCTACACTTCAAATGAATGTAATTGCGACACTTCCTTGCTCGGAAGTAGTGCCTGCAGATGTCTAGGCATCGTAGCGATAGCGTTCTAATGCTTCTTAAAACGCGATATCGCATCTCATTTCTATGTTTCATGGTAAGATATAATATGATTTGCGAATTGTTATGTATTCCTTGTCTGCACTTCAAATGAATGTAAATGCGACACTTCCTTGCAAGGGAATAGCGTCTGCAGATGTCTACGTATCGTAGCAATAGAGTTCTAATGCATCTTAAAACGCGATATCGCATCTCATTTCTATGTTTCATGGTAAGATATAATATTATTTGCGAAGTGTTATGTATTCCTCGTCTGCACTTCAAATGAATGTAAATGCGACACTTCCTTGCAAGGGAATAGCGTTTGCATATGTCTACGTATCGTAGCAATAGAGTTCTTGTGATTCTTAAAACGCGATATCGCATCTCATATCTATGTTTCATGATAAGATATAATATTCATTGCGAAGTGTTATGCATTCCACGTCTACGATTCAAATGAATGCAAATGGGACACTTCCTTGCAAGGAAATAGCGTTTGCAGATGTCTACGTATCGTAGCAATAGAGTTTTTATGATTCTTATAACGCGATATCGCATCTCATTTCTATGTTTCATGGTAAGATATAATATGATTTGCGAAGTGTTATGTATTCCTCATCTACACTTCAAATGAATGTAAATGCGACACATCCTTGCAAGCAAATAGCGTTTGCAGATGTCTACGTATCGAAGCAATAGAGTTCTTATGCTTCTTAAAACACGATATCGCATCTCATTTCTATATTTCACGGTAAGATATATTATGATTTGCGAAGTGTTATGTATTCCTCGTCTACACTCCAAATGATTGTGAATGCGACATTTCCTTGCAAGGAAATAGCGTTTGCAGATGTCTACGTATCGTAGCAGTGGAGTTCTTATGATTCTTAAAACGCGATATCGCATCTCAATTCTATGTTTCATGGTAAGATATAATATGATTTGCGAAGTGTTATGTATTCCTCTTCTACACTTCAAATGAATGTAATTGCGACACTTCCTTGCTAGGAAATAGAGTCTGCAGATGTCTAGGTATCGTAGCGATAGAGTTAGAATGCTTCTTAAAACGCGATATTGCATCTCATATCTATGATTCATGATAAGATATAATATTCATTGCGAAGTGTTATGCATTCGTCGTCTACGATTCAAATGAACGTAAATGCGACACTTCCTTGCAAGGAAATAGCGTTTGCAGATGTCTACGTATCGAAGCAATAGAGATAAAATGCTTCTTAATTCGAGATATTGCATCTCATTTCTATGTTTCATGGTAAGATATAATATGATTTGCGAAGTGTTATGTATTCCTCGTCTACACTTCAAATGAATGTAAATGCGACACATCCTTGCAAGCAAATAGCGTTTGCAGATGTCTACGTATCGAAGCAATAGAGTTCTTATGCTTCTTAAAACACGATATCGCATCTCATTTCTATATTTCACGGTAAGATATATTATGATTTGCGAAGTGTTATGTATTCCTCGTCTACACTCCAAATGATTGTGAATGCGACATTTCCTTGCAAGGAAATAGCGTTTGCAGATGTCTACGTATCGTAGCAATGGAGTTCTTATGATTCTTAAAACGCGATATCGCATCTCAATTCTATGTTTCATGGTAAGATATAATATGATTTGCGAAGTGTTATGTATTCCTCGTCTACACTTCAAATGAATGTAATTGCGACACTTCCTTGCTAGGAAATAGCGTCTGCAGATGTCTAGGTATCGTAGCAATAGAGTTCAAATGCTTCTTAAAACGAGATATTGCATCTCATATCTATGTTTCATGATAAGATATAATATTCATTGCGAAGTGTTATGCATTCCTCGTCTACGATTCAAATGAATGTGAATGCGATACTTCCTCGCTAGGAAATAGCGTTTGCAGATGTCTACGTATCGTAGCAGTAGCTTTCTAATGCTTCTTAAAACGCGATCTCGCACCTCATTTCTATGTTTCATGGTAAGATATAATATGATTTGCGAAGGGTTATGTATTCCTCGTCTACACTTCAAATGAATGTGAATGCGACACTTCCTCGCTAGGAAATAGCGTTTGCAGATGTCTACGTATCGTAGCAACAGAGTTCTAATGCTTCTTAAAACGCGATATCGCATCTCATTTCTATGTTTCATGGCAAGATATAATATGATTTGCGAATTGTTATGTATTCCTTGTCTGCACTTCAAATGAATGTAAATGCGACACTTCCTTGCAAGGAAATAGAGTCTGCAGATGTCTACGTATTGTAGCAACAGAGTTCTTATGATTCTTAAAACGCGATATCGCATCTCTTTTCTATGTTTCATGATAAGATAAAATATTCATAGCGTAGTGTTATGCATTCCTCGTCTACGGTTCAAATGAATGTAAATGCGACACTTCCTTGCAAGGAAATAGCGTTTGCAGATGTCTAGGTATCGTAGCAATAGAGTTCTTATGATCCTTAAAACGCGATATCGCATCGCATTTCTATGTTTCATGGTAAGATATAATATGATTTGCGAAGTGTTATGTATTCCTCGTCTACACTCCAAATGATTGTGAATGCGACACTTCCTTGCAAGGAAATAGCGTTTGCAGATGTCTACGTATCGTAGTAATGGAGTTCTTATGATTCTTAAAACGCGATATCACATCTCTATTCTATGTTTCATGGTAAGATACAATATGATTTGCGAAGTATTATGCATTCCTCGTCTACACTTCAAATGAATGTAAATGCGAAACTTCCTTGCAAGGATATAGCGTTTGCAGATGTCTACGTATCGTAGCAATGGAGTTCTTATGATTCTTAAAACGCGATATCGCATCTCAATTCTATGTTTCATGGTAAGATACAATATGATTTGCGAAGTGTTATGCATTCCCCGTCTACGATTCAAATGATTGTAAATGCGACACTTCCTTGCAAGGAAATAGCGTTTGGAGATGTCTACGTATCGAAGCAATAGAGTTCAAATGCTTCTTAAAACGAGACATTGCATCTCATATTTTTGTTTCATGATAAGATATATTATACATTGCGAAGTGTTATATATTCCTCGTCTACTCTTCAAATGAATGTAAATGCGACACTTCCTTGCTAGGAAATAGAGTCTGCAGATGTCTAGGTATCGCAGCGATAGAGTTCTAATGCTTCTTAAAACGCGATATCGCATCCCATTTCTATGTTTCATGGTAAGATATAATATGATTTGCGAAGTGTTATGTATTCCTCGTCTACACTTCAAATGAATGTAATTGCGACACTTCCTTGATAGGAGATAGTGTCTGCAGATGTCTAGGTATCGTAGCAATAGAGCACTTATGATCCTTAAAACGCGATATCTCATGGCATTTCTATGTTTCATGGTAAGATATAATATGATTTGCGAAGTGTTATGTATTCCTCGTCTATACTTCAAATGAATGTAAATGCGACACTTCCTTGCTAGGAAATAGCGTTTGCAGATGTCTACGTATCGAAGCAATAGAGATCAAATGCTTCTTAAAACGAGATATTGCATCTCATATCTATGTTTCATGATAAGATATAATATTCATTGCGAAGTGTTATGCATTCCTCGTCTACGATTCAAATGAATGTAAATGCGACACTTCCTTGCAAGGAAATTGCGTTTACAGATGTCTACCTATCGTAGCAATAGAGTTCTAATGCTTCTTAAAACGCGATATCGCATCTCATTTCTATGTTTCATAGTAAGCTATAATATGATTTGCGAAGTGTTATGTATTCCTCGTCTACACTTCAAATGAATGTAAATGCGACACTTCCTTGCAAGGAAATAGCGTTTACAGATGTCTACCTATCGTAGCAATAGAGTTCTAATGCTTCTTAAAACGCGATATCGCATCTCATTTCTATGTTTCATGGTAAGCTATAATATGATTTGCGAAGTGTTATGTATTCCTCGTCTACACTTCAAATGAATGTAAATGCGACACTTCCTTGCAAAGAAATAGTGTTTGCAGATGTCTACGTATCGTAGCAATAGATTCCTAATGCTTCTTAAAACGCGATATCGCATCTCATTTCTATGTTTAATGGCAAGATATAATATGATTTGCGAAGTGTTATGTATTCCTCGTCTACACTTCAAATGAATGTAATTGCGACACTTCCTTGATAGGAAATAGTGTCTGCAGATGTCTAGGTATCGTAGCAATAGAGCTCTTATGATCCTTAAAACGCGATATCTCATGGCATTTCTATGTTTCATGGTAAGATATAATATGATTTGCGAAGTGTTATGTATTCCTCGTCTATACTTCAAATGAATGTAAATGCGACACTTCCTTGCTAGGAAATAGCGTTTGCAGATGTCTACGTATCGAAGCAATAGAGTTCAAATGCTTCTTAAAACGAGATATTGCATCTCATATCTATGTTTCATGATAAGATATAATATTCATTGCGAAGTGTTATGCATTCCTCGTCTACGATTCAAATGAATGTAAATGCGACACTTCCTTGCAAGGAAATAGCGTTTACAGATGTCTACCTATCGTAGCAATAGAGTTCTAATGCTTCTTAAAACGCGATATCGCATCTCATTTCTATGTTTCATAGTAAGCTATAATATGATTTGCGAAGTGTTATGTATTCCTCGTCTACACTTCAGATGAATGTAAATGCGACACTTCCTTGCAAGGAAATAGCGTTTACAGATGTCTACCTATCGTAGCAATAGAGTTCTAATGCTTCTTAAAACGCGATATCGCATCTCATTTCTATGTTTCATGGTAAGCTATAATATGATTTGCGAAGTGTTATGTATTCCTCGTCTACACTTCAAATGAATGTAAATGCGACACTTCCTTGCAAAGAAATAGTGTTTGCAGATGTCTACGTATCGTAGCAATAGATTCCTAATGCTTCTTAAAACGCGATATCGCATCTCATTTCTATGTTTAATGGTAAGATATAATATGATTTGCGAAGTGTTATGTATTCCTCGTCTACACTTCAAATGAATGTAATTGCGACACTTCCTTGCTCGGAAGTAGTGCCTGCAGATGTCTAGGCATCGTAGCGATAGCGTTCTAATGCTTCTTAAAACGCGATATCGCATCTCATTTCTATGTTTCATGGTAAGATATAATATGATTTGCGAATTGTTATGTATTCCTTGTCTGCACTTCAAATGAATGTAAATGCGACACTTCCTTGCAAGGGAATAGCGTCTGCAGATGTCTACGTATCGTAGCAATAGAGTTCTAATGCATCTTAAAACGCGATATCGCATCTCATTTCTATGTTTCATGGTAAGATATAATATTATTTGCGAAGTGTTATGTATTCCTCGTCTGCACTTCAAATGAATGTAAATGCGACACTTCCTTGCAAGGGAATAGCGTTTGCATATGTCTACGTATCGTAGCAATAGAGTTCTTGTGATTCTTAAAACGCGATATCGCATCTCATTTCTATGTTTCATGGTAAGATATAATATTATTTGCGAAGTGTCATGTATTCCTCGTCTACACTTCAAATGAATGTAAATGCGACACTTCCTTGCAAGGAAATAGCGTCTGCAGATGTCTACGTATCGTAGCAATAGAGTTCTTATGATTCTTAAAACGCGATATCGCATCTCATTTCTATGTTTCATGATAAGATATAATATTCATTGCGAAGTGTTATGCATTCCTCGTCTACGATTCAAATGAATGTAAATACGACACTTCCTTGCAAGGAAATAGCGTTTGCAGATGTCTAGGTATCGTAGCAATAGAGTTCTAATGCTTCTTAAAACGCGATATCGCAACTCATTTCTATGTTTCATGGTAAGATATAATATTCATTGCGTAGTGTTATGCATTCCTCGTCTACGATTCAAATGAATGTAAATGCGACACTTCCTTGCAAGGTAATAGCGTTTGCAGATGTCTAGGTATCGTAGCAATAGAGTTCTAATGCTTCTTAAAACGCGATATCGCATCTCAATTCTATGTTTCATGGTAAGATATAATATGATTTGCGAAGGGTTATGTATTCCTCGTCTACACTTCAACTGAATGTGAATGCGACACTTCCTCGCTAGGAAATAGCGTTTGCAGATGTCTACGTATCGTAGCAATAGATTTCTAATGCTTCTTAAAACGCGATATCGCATCTCATTTCTATGTTTCATGGTAGGATATAATATGATTTGCGAAGTGTTATGTATTCCTCGTCTACACTGCAAATGAATGTAATTGCGACACATCCTTGCTCGGAAGTAGTGTCTGCAGATGTCTAGGCATCGTAGCGATAGCGTTCTAATGCTTCTTAAAACGCGATATCGCATCTCATTTCTATGTTTCATGGTAAGATATAATATGATTTGCGAAGTGTTATGTATTCCTCGTCTACACTTCAAATGAATGTAATTGCGACACTTCCTTGCTCGGAAATAGTGTCTGCAGATGTCTAGGCATCGTAGCGATAGCGTTCTAATGCTTCTTAAAACGCGATATCGCATCTCATTTCTATGTTTCATGGTAAGATATAATATGATTTGCGAAGGGTTATGTATTCCTCGTCTACACTTCAAATGAATGTGAATGCGACACTTCCTCGCTAGGAAATAGCGTTTGCAGATGTCTACGTATCGTAGCAATAGATTTCTAATGCTTCTTAAAACGCGATATCGCATCTCATTTCTATGTTTCATGGTAGGATATAATATGATTTGCGAAGTGTCATGTATTCCTCGTCTACACTTCAAATGAATGTAAATGCGACACTTCCTTGCAAGGAAATAGCGTCTGCAGATGTCTACGTATCGTAGCAATAGATTCCTAATGCTTCTTAAAACGCGATATCGCATCTCATTTCTATGTTTAATGGCAAGATATAATATGATTTGCGAAGTGTTATGTATTCCTCGTCTACACTTCAAATGAATGTAATTGCGACACTTCCTTGATAGGAAATAGTGTCTGCAGATGTCTAGGTATCGTAGCAATAGAGCTCTTATGATCCTTAAAACGCGATATCTCATGGCATTTCTATGTTTCATGGTAAGATATAATATGATTTGCGAAGTGTTATGTATTCCTCGTCTATACTTCAAATGAATGTAAATGCGACACTTCCTTGCTAGGAAATAGCGTTTGCAGATGTCTACGTATCGAAGCAATAGAGTTCAAATGCTTCTTAAAACGAGATATTGCATCTCATATCTATGTTTCATGATAAGATATAATATTCATTGCGAAGTGTTATGCATTCCTCGTCTACGATTCAAATGAATGTAAATGCGACACTTCCTTGCAAGGAAATAGCGTTTACAGATGTCTACCTATCGTAGCAATAGAGTTCTAATGCTTCTTAAAACGCGATATCGCATCTCATTTCTATGTTTCATAGTAAGCTATAATATGATTTGCGAAGTGTTATGTATTCCTCGTCTACACTTCAGATGAATGTAAATGCGACACTTCCTTGCAAGGAAATAGCGTTTACAGATGTCTACCTATCGTAGCAATAGAGTTCTAATGCTTCTTAAAACGCGATATCGCATCTCATTTCTATGTTTCATGGTAAGCTATAATATGATTTGCGAAGTGTTATGTATTCCTCGTCTACACTTCAAATGAATGTAAATGCGACACTTCCTTGCAAAGAAATAGTGTTTGCAGATGTCTACGTATCGTAGCAATAGATTCCTAATGCTTCTTAAAACGCGATATCGCATCTCATTTCTATGTTTAATGGTAAGATATAATATGATTTGCGAAGTGTTATGTATTCCTCGTCTACACTTCAAATGAATGTAATTGCGACACTTCCTTGCTCGGAAGTAGTGCCTGCAGATGTCTAGGCATCGTAGCGATAGCGTTCTAATGCTTCTTAAAACGCGATATCGCATCTCATTTCTATGTTTCATGGTAAGATATAATATGATTTGCGAATTGTTATGTATTCCTTGTCTGCACTTCAAATGAATGTAAATGCGACACTTCCTTGCAAGGGAATAGCGTCTGCAGATGTCTACGTATCGTAGCAATAGAGTTCTAATGCATCTTAAAACGCGATATCGCATCTCATTTCTATGTTTCATGGTAAGATATAATATTATTTGCGAAGTGTTATGTATTCCTCGTCTGCACTTCAAATGAATGTAAATGCGACACTTCCTTGCAAGGGAATAGCGTTTGCATATGTCTACGTATCGTAGCAATAGAGTTCTTGTGATTCTTAAAACGCGATATCGCATCTCATTTCTATGTTTCATGGTAAGATATAATATTATTTGCGAAGTGTCATGTATTCCTCGTCTACACTTCAAATGAATGTAAATGCGACACTTCCTTGCAAGGAAATAGCGTCTGCAGATGTCTACGTATCGTAGCAATAGAGTTCTTATGATTCTTAAAACGCGATATCGCATCTCATTTCTATGTTTCATGATAAGATATAATATTCATTGCGAAGTGTTATGCATTCCTCGTCTACGATTCAAATGAATGTAAATACGACACTTCCTTGCAAGGAAATAGCGTTTGCAGATGTCTAGGTATCGTAGCAATAGAGTTCTAATGCTTCTTAAAACGCGATATCGCAACTCATTTCTATGTTTCATGGTAAGATATAATATTCATTGCGTAGTGTTATGCATTCCTCGTCTACGATTCAAATGAATGTAAATGCGACACTTCCTTGCAAGGTAATAGCGTTTGCAGATGTCTAGGTATCGTAGCAATAGAGTTCTAATGCTTCTTAAAACGCGATATCGCATCTCAATTCTATGTTTCATGGTAAGATATAATATGATTTGCGAAGGGTTATGTATTCCTCGTCTACACTTCAAATGAATGTGAATGCGACACTTCCTCGCTAGGAAATAGCGTTTGCAGATGTCTACGTATCGTAGCAATAGATTCCTAATGCTTCTTAAAACGCGATATCGCATCTCATTTCTATGTTTCATGGTAAGATATAATATGATTTGCGAAGTGTTATGTATTCCTCGTCTACACTTCAAATGAATGTAATTGCGACACTTCCTTGCTCGGAAATAGTGTCTGCAGATGTCTAGGCATCGTAGCGATAGCGTTCTAATGCTTCTTAAAACGCGATATCGCATCTCATTTCTATGTTTCATGGTAAGATATAATATGATTTGCGAAGGGTTATGTATTCCTCGTCTACACTTCAAATGAATGTGAATGCGACATTTCCTCGCTAGGAAATAGCGTTTGCAGATGTCTACGTATCGTAGCAATAGATTTCTAATGCTTCTTAAAACGCGATATCGCATCTCATTTCTATGTTTCATGGTAGGATATAATATGATTTGCGAAGTGTCATGTATTCCTCGTCTACACTTCAAATGAATGTAAATGCGACACTTCCTTGCAAGGAAATAGCGTCTGCAGATGTCTACGTATCGTAGCAATAGAGTTCTAATGCTTCTTAAAACGCGATATCGCAACTCATTTCTATGTTTCATGGTAAGATATAATATTCATTGCGTAGTGTTATGCATTCCCCGTCTACGATTCAAATGAATGTAAATGCGACATTTCCTTGCAAGGTAATAGCGTTTGCAGATGTCTAGGTATCGTAGCAATAGAGTTCTAATGCTTCTTAAAACGCGATATCGCATCTCAATTCTATGTTTCATGGTAAGATATAATATGATTTGCGAAGGGTTATGTAATCCTCGTCTACACTTCAAATGAATGTGAATGCGACACTTCCTCGCTAGGAAATAGCGTTTGCAGATGTCTACGTATCGTAGCAATAGATTCCTAATGCTTCTTAAAACGCGATATCGCATCTCATTTCTATGTTTCATGGTAAGATATAATATGATTTGCGAAGTGTTATGTATTCCTCGTCTACACTACAAATGAATGTAATTGCGACACATCCTTGCTCGGAAGTAGTGTCTGCAGATGTCTAGGCATCGTAGCGATAGCGTTCCAATGCTTCTTAAAACGCGATATCGCATCTCATTTCTATGTTTCATGGTAAGATATAATATGATTTGCGAAGTGTTATGTATTCCTCGTCTACACTTCAAATGAATGTAAATGCGACACTTCGTTTCAAAGAAATAGTGTTTGCAGATGTCTACGTATCGTTGCAATAGATTCCTAATGCTTCTTAAAACGCGATATCGCATCTCATTTCTATGTTTCATGGTAAGATATAATATGATTTGCGAAGTGTTATGTATTCCTCGTCTACACTTCAAATGAATGTAATTGCGACACTTCCTTGCTCGGAAGTAGTGTCTGCAGATGTCTAGGCATCGTAGCGATAGCGTTCTAATGCTTCTTAAAACGCGATATCGCATCTCATTTCTATGTTTCATGGTAAGATATAATATGATTTGCGAATTGTTATGTATTCGTTGTCTGCACTTCAAATGAATGTAAATGCGACACTTCCTTGCAAGGGAATAGCGTTTGCAGATGTCTACGTATCGTAGCAATAGAGTTCTAATGCATCTTAAAACGCGTATCGCATCTCATTTCTATGTTTCATGGTAAGATATAATATTATTTGCGAAGTGTTATGTATTCCTCGTCTGCACTTCAAATGAATGTAAATGCGACACTTCCTTGCAAGGGAATAGCGTTTGCATATGTCTACGTATCGTAGCAATAGAGTTCTTATGATTCTTAAAACGCGATATCGCATCTCATTTCTATGTTTCATGGTAAGATATAATATGATTTGCGAAGTGCTATGTATTCCTCGTCTACACTTCAAATGAATGTAATTGCGACACT
Source organism: Xylocopa sonorina (assembly GCF_050948175.1). Lineage (NCBI taxonomy): Eukaryota > Metazoa > Arthropoda > Insecta > Hymenoptera > Apidae > Xylocopa > Xylocopa sonorina. Next base: position 146,221 of record NW_027490459.1, read on the forward strand.
TCCTTGCTCGGAAATAGTGTCTGCAGATGTCTAGGCATCGTAGCGATAGCGTTCTAATGCTTCTTAAAACGCGATATCGCATCTCATTTCTATGTTTCATGGTAAGATATAATATGATTTGCGAAGGGTTATGTATTCCTCGTCTACACTTCAACTGAATGTGAATGCGACACTTCCTCGCTAGGAAATAGCGTTTGCAGATGTCTACGTATCGTAGCAATAGATTTCTAATGCTTCTTAAAACGCGATATCGCATCTCATTTCTATGTTTCATGGTAGGATATAATATGATTTGCGAAGTGTTATGTATTCCTCGTCTACACTGCAAATGAATGTAATTGCGACACATCCTTGCTCGGAAGTAGTGTCTGCAGATGTCTAGGCATCGTAGCGATAGCGTTCTAATGCTTCTTAAAACGCGATATCGCATCTCATTTCTATGTTTCATGGTAAGATATAATATGATTTGCGAAGTGTTATGTATTCCTCGTCTACACTTCAAATGAATGTAATTGCGACACTTCCTTGCTCGGAAATAGTGTCTGCAGATGTCTAGGCATCGTAGCGATAGCGTTCTAATGCTTCTTAAAACGCGATATCGCATCTCATTTCTATGTTTCATGGTAAGATATAATATGATTTGCGAAGGGTTATGTATTCCTCGTCTACACTTCAAATGAATGTGAATGCGACACTTCCTCGCTAGGAAATAGCGTTTGCAGATGTCTACGTATCGTAGCAATAGATTTCTAATGCTTCTTAAAACGCGATATCGCATCTCATTTCTATGTTTCATGGTAGGATATAATATGATTTGCGAAGTGTCATGTATTCCTCGTCTACACTTCAAATGAATGTAAATGCGACACTTCCTTGCAAGGAAATAGCGTCTGCAGATGTCTACGTATCGTAGCAATAGATTCCTAATGCTTCTTAAAACGCGATATCGCATCTCATTTCGATGTTTCATGGTAAGATATAATAAGATTTGCGAAGTGTTATGTATTCCTCGTCTACACTTCAAATGAATGTGAATGCCACACTTGCTCGCTAGGAAATAGCGTTTGCAGATGTCTACGTATCGCAGCAATAGAGTTCTTATGATTCTTAAAACGCGATATCGCATCTCATTTCTATGTTTCATGGTAAGATATAATATGATTTGCGAAGTGTTATGTATTCCTCGTCTACACTTCAAATGAATGTAAATGCGACACTTCCTTGCAAGGAAATAGCGTCTGCAGATGTCTACGTATCGTAGCAATAGATTCCTAATGCTTCTTAAAACGCGATATCGCATCTCAATTCTATGTTTCATGGTAAGATACAATATGATTTGCGAAGTGTTATGCATTCCTCGTCTACACTTCAAATGATTGTAAATGCGAAACTTCCTTGCAAGGAAATAGCGTTTGCAAATGTCTACGTATCGTAGCAATAGATTTCTAATGCCTCTTAAAACGCGATATCGCATCTCATTTCTATGTTTCATGGTAAGATATAATACGATTTGCGAAGTGTTATGTATTCCTCGTCTACACTTCAAATGAATGTAAATGCGATACTTCCTCGCTAGGAAATAGCGTTTGCAGATGTCTACGTATCGTAGCATTAGCTTTCTAATGCTTCTTAAAACGCAATATCGCATCTCATTTCTATATTTCATGGTAAGATATAACATGATTTGCGAAGTGTCATGTATTTCTCGTCTACACTTCAAATGAATGTAAATGCGACACTTCCTTGCTAGGAAATAGCGTTTGCAGATGTCTACGTATCGAAGCAATAGAGTTCAAATGCTTCTTAAAACGAGATATTGCATCTCATATCTATGTTTCATGATAAGATATAATATGATTTGCGAAGTGTTATGTATTCCTCGTCTACACTTCAAATGAATGTAAATGCGACTCTTCCTTGCAAAGAAATAGCGTTTGCAGATGTCTACGTATCGTAGCAATAGATTCCTAGTGCTTCTTAAAACGCGATATCGCATCTCATTTCTATGTTTCATGGTAAGTTATAACATGATTTGCGAAGTGTTATGTATTCCTCGTCTACACTTCAAATGAATGTGAATGCCACACTTCCTCGCTAGGAAGTAGCGTTTGCAGATGTCTACGTATCGCAGCAATAGAGTTCTTATGATTCTTAAAACGCGATATCGCATCTCATTTCTATGTTTCATGGTAAGATATAATAAGATTTGCGAAGTGTTATGTATTCCTCGTCTACACTTCAAATGAATGTGAATGCCACACTTCCTCGCTAGGAAATAGCGTTTGCAGATGTCTACGTATCGCAGCAATAGAGCTCTTATGATTCTTAAAACGCGATATCGCATCTCATTTCTATGTTTCATGGTAAGATATAATATGATTTGCGAAGTGTTATGTATTCCTCGTCTACACTTCAAGTGAATGTAAACGCGACACTTCCTAGCAAGGAAATAGCGTTTGCAGATGTCTACGTATCGAAGCAATAGAGTTCAAATGCTTCTTAAAACGAGATATTGCATCTCATATCTATGTTTCATGATAAGATATAATATTCATTGCGAAGTGTTATGCATTCCTCGTATACGATTCAAATGAATGTGAATGCGATACTTCCTTGCAAGGAAATAGCGTTTGCAGATGTCTACGTATCGTAGCAATGGAGTTCTTATGATTCTTAAAACGCGATATCGCATCTCAATTCTATGTTTCATGGTAAGATACAATATGATTTGCGAAGTGTTTGCATTCCTCGTCTACACTTCAAACGATTGTAAATGCGAAACTTCCTTGCAAGGAAATAGCGTTTGCAAATGTCTACGTATCGTAGCAATAGGTTTCTAATGCTTCTTAAAACGCGATATCGCATCTCATTTCTATGTTTCATGGTAAGATATAATATGATTTGCGAAGTGTTATGTATTCCTCGTCTACACTTCAAATGAATGTAAATGCGATACTTCCTCGCTAGGAAATAGCGTTTGCAGATGTCTACGTATCGTAGCAATAGATTCCTAATGCTTCTTAAAACGCGATATCGCATCTCATTTCTATGTTTCATGGTAAGATATAATATGATTTGCGAAGTGTTATGTATTCCTCGTCTACACTTCAAATGAATGTGAATGCCACACTTCCTCGCTAGGAAATAGCGTTTGCAGATGTCTACGTATCGCAGCAATAGAGTTCTTATGATTCTTAAAACGCGATATCGCATCTCATTTCTATGTTTCATGGTAAGATATAATATGATTTGCGAAGTGTTATGTATTCCTCGTCTACACTTCAAGTGAATGTAAATGCGACACTTCCTAGCAAGGAAATAGCGTTTGCAGATGTCTACGTATCGAAGCAATAGAGTTCAAATGCTTCTTAAAACGAGATATTGCATCTCATATCTATGTTTCATGATAAGATATAATATTCATTGCGAAATGTTATGCATTCCTCGTATACGATTCAAATGAATGTGAATGCGATACTTCCTCGCTAGGAAATAGCGTTTGCAGATGTCTACGTATCGTAGCAGTAGCTTTCTAATGCTTCTTAAAACGCGATATCGCATCTCACTTCTACGTTTCATGGTAAGATATAATATGATTTGCGAAGTGTTATGTATTCCTCGTCTACACTTCAAGTGAATGTAAATGCGACACTTCCTAGCAAGGAAATAGCGTTTGCAGATGTCTACGTATCGAAGCAATGGAGTTCAAATGCTTCTTAAAACGTGATATTGCATCTCATATCTATGTTTAATGATAAGATATAATATTCATTGCGAAGTGTTATGCATTCCTCGTCTACAATTCAAATGAATGTAAATGCGACACTTCCTTGCAAGGAAATAGCGTTTACAGATGTCTACCTATCGTAGCAATAGAGTTCTTATGATTCTTAAAACGCGATATCGCATCTCATTTCTATGTTTCATGGTAAGATATAATATGATTTGCGAAGTGTTATGTATTCCTCGTCTACACTTCAAGTGAATGTAAACGCGACACTTCCTAGCAAGGAAATAGCGTTTGCAGATGTCTACGTATCGAAGCAATAGAGTTCAAATGCTTCTTAAAACGAGATATTGCATCTCATATCTATGTTTCATGATAAGATATAATATTCATTGCGAAGTGTTATGCATTCCTCGTATACGATTCAAATGAATGTGAATGCGATACTTCCTTGCAAGGAAATAGCGTTTGCAGATGTCTACGTATCGTAGCAATGGAGTTCTTATGATTCTTAAAACGCGATATCGCATCTCAATTCTATGTTTCATGGGAAGATACAATATGATTTGCGAAGTGTTTGCATTCCTCGTCTACACTTCAAACGATTGTAAATGCGAAACTTCCTTGCAAGGAAATAGCGTTTGCAAATGTCTACGTATCGTAGCAATAGGTTTCTAATGCTTCTTAAAACGCGATATCGCATCTCATTTCTATGTTTCATTGTAAGATATAATATGATTTGCGAAGTGTTATGTATTCCTCGTCTACACTTCAAATGAATGTAAATGCGATACTTCCTCGCTAGGAAATAGCGTTTGCAGATGTCTACGTATCGTAGCAATAGATTCCTAATGCTTCTTAAAACGCGATATCGCATCTCATTTCTATGTTTCATGGTAAGATATAATATGATTTGCGAAGTGTTATGTATTCCTCGTCTACACTTCAAATGAATGTGAATGCCACACTTCCTCGCTAGGAAATAGCGTTTGCAGATGTCTACGTATCGCAGCAATAGAGTTCTTATGATTCTTAAAACGCGATATCGCATCTCATTTCTATGTTTCATGGTAAGATATAATATGATTTGCGAAGTGTTATGTATTCCTCGTCTACACTTCAAGTGAATGTAAATGCGACACTTCCTAGCAAGGAAATAGCGTTTGCAGATGTCTACGTATCGAAGCAATAGAGTTCAAATGCTTCTTAAAACGAGATATTGCATCTCATATCTATGTTTCATGATAAGATATAATATTCATTGCGAAATGTTATGCATTCCTCGTATACGATTCAAATGAATGTGAATGCGATACTTCCTCGCTAGGAAATAGCGTTTGCAGATGTCTACGTATCGTAGCAGTAGCTTTCTAATGCTTCTTAAAACGCGATATCGCATCTCACTTCTACGTTTCATGGTAAGATATAATATGATTTGCGAAGTGTTATGTATTCCTCGTCTACACTTCAAGTGAATGTAAATGCGACACTTCCTAGCAAGGAAATAGCGTTTGCAGATGTCTACGTATCGAAGCAATGGAGTTCAAATGCTTCTTAAAACGTGATATTGCATCTCATATCTATGTTTAATGATAAGATATAATATTCATTGCGAAGTGTTATGCATTCCTCGTCTACAATTCAAATGAATGTAAATGCGACACTTCCTTGCAAGGAAATAGCGTTTACAGATGTCTACCTATCGTAGCATTAGAGTTCTTATGATTCTTAAAACGCGATATCGCATCTCATTTCTATGTTTCATGATAAGATATAATATGATTTGCGAAGTGTTATGTATTCCTCGTCTACACTTCAAGTGAATGTAAACGCGACACTTCCTAGCAAGGAAATAGCGTTTGCAGATGTCTACGTGTCGAAGCAATAGAGTTCAAATGCTTCTTAAAACGAGATATTGCATCTCATATCTATGTTTCATGATAAGATATAATATTCATTGCGAAGTGTTATGCATTCCTCGTGTACGATTCAAATGAATGTGAATGCGATACTTCCTTGCAAGGAAATAGCGTTTGCAGATGTCTACGTATCGTAGCAATGGAGTTCTTATGATACTTAAAACGCGATATCGCATCTCAATTCTATGTTTCATGGTAAGATACAATATGATTTGCGAAGTGTTTGCATTCCTCGTCTACACTTCAAACGATTGTAAATGCGAAACTTCCTTGCAAGGAAATAGCGTTTGCAAATGTCTACGTATCGTAGCAATAGGTTTCTAATGCTTCTTAAAACGCGATATCGCATCTCATTTCTATGTTTCATGGTAAGATATAATATGATTTGCGAAGTGTTATGTATTCCTCGTCTACACTTCAAATGAATGTAAATGCGATACTTCCTCGCTAGGAAATAGCGTTTGCAGATGTCTACGTATCGTAGCAATAGATTCCTAATGCTTCTTAAAACGCGATATCGCATCTCATTTCTATGTTTCATGGTAAGATATAATATGATTTGCGAAGTGTTATGTATTCCTCGTCTACACTTCAAATGAATGTGAATGCCACACTTCCTCGCTAGGAAATAGCGTTTGCAGATGTCTACGTATCGCAGCAATAGAGTTCTTATGATTCTTAAAACGCGATATCGCATCTCATTTCGATGTTTCATGGTAAGATATAATAAGATTTGCGAAGTGTCATGTATTTCTCGTCTACACTTCAAATGAATGTAAATGCGACACTTCCTAGCAAGGAAATAGCGTTTGCAGATGTCTACGTATCGAAGCAATAGAGTTCAAATGCTTCTTAAAACGAGATATTGCATCTCATATCTATGTTTCATGATAAGATATAATATGATTTGCGAAGTGTTATGTATTCCTCGTCTACACTTCAAATGAATGTAAATGCGACTCTTCCTTGCAAAGAAATAGCGTTTGCAGATGTCTACGTATCGTAGCAATAGATTCCTAATGCTTCTTAAAACGCGATATCGCATCTCATTTCTATGTTTCATGGTAAGTTATAACATGATTTGCGAAGTGTTATGTATTCCTCGTCTACACTTCAAATGAATGTGAATGCCACACTTCCTCGCTAGGAAATAGCGTTTGCAGATGTCTACGTATCGCAGCAATAGAGTTCTTATGATTCTTAAAACGCGATATCGCATCTCATTTCTATGTTTCATGGTAAGATATAATAAGATTTGCGAAGTGTTATGTATTCCTCGTATACGATTCAAATGAATGTGAATGCGATACTTCCTCGCTAGGAAATAGCGTTTGCAGATGTCTACGTATCGTAGCAGTAGCTTTCTAATGCTTCTTAAAACGCGATATCGCATCTCACTTCTACGTTTCATGGTAAGATATAATATGATTTGCGAAGTGTTATGTATTCCTCGTCTACACTTCAAGTGAATGTAAATGCGACACTTCCTAGCAAGGAAATAGCGTTTGCAGATGTCTACGTATCGAAGCAATGGAGTTCAAATGCTTCTTAAAACGTGATATTGCATCTCATATCTATGTTTAATGATAAGATATAATATTCATTGCGAAGTGTTATGCATTCCTCGTCTACAATTCAAATGAATGTAAATGCGACACTTCCTTGCAAGGAAATAGCGTTTACAGATGTCTACCTATCGTAGCAATAGAGTTCTAATGCTTCTTAAAACGCGATATCGCATCTCATTTCTATGTTTCATGGTAAGATATAATATGATTTGCGAATTGTTATGTATTCCTTGTCTGCACTTCAAATGAATGTAAATGCGACACTTCCTTGCGAGGAAATAGCGTTTGCAGATGTCTAGGTATCGTAGCAACAGAGTTCTAATGCTTCTTAAAACGCGATATCGCAACTCATTTCTATGTTTCATGGTAAGATATAATATTCATTGCGTAGTGTTATGCATTCCTCGCCTACGACTCAAATGAATGTAAAGTCGGCACTTCCTTGCAAGGAAATAGCGTTTGCAGATGTCTACGTATCGTAGCAATAGAGTTTTTATGATTCTTAAAACGCGATATCGCATCCCATTACTATGTTTCATGGTAAGGTATAATATTCATTGCGAAGTGTTAAGCATTCCTCGCCTACGATTCAAATGAATGTAAAGTCGGCACTTCCTTGCAAGGAAATAGCGTTTGCAGATGTCTACGTATCGTAGCAATAGAGTTTTTATGATTCTTAAAACTCGATATCGCATCTCATTTCTATATTTCACGGTAAGATATAATATGATTTGCGAAGTGTTATGTATTCCTCGTCTACATTCCAAATGATTGTGAATGCGACACTTCCTTGCAAGGAAATAGCGTTTGCAGATGTCTACGTATCGTAGCAATGGTGTTCTTATGATTCTTAAAACGCGATATCGCATCTCAATTCTATGTTTCATGGTAAGATACAATATGATTTGCAAAGTGTTATGCATTCCTCGTCTACACTTCAAATGAATGTAAATGGTGAAACTTCCTTGCAAGGAAATAGCGTTTGCAGATGTCTACGTATCGTAGCAATAGATTTCTAATGCTTCTTAAAACGCGATATCGCATCTCATTTCTATGTTTCATGGTAAGATATAATATGATTTGCGAAGTGTTATGTATTCCTCGTCTACACTTCAAATGAATGTAAATGCGACACTTCCTTGCTAGGAAATAGCGTTTACAGATGTCTACGTATCGTAGCAATAGAAACCTAATGCTTCTTAAAACGAGATCTCATATCTATGTTTCATGATATGATATAATATTCACTGCGAAGTGTTATGAATTCCTCGTCTACGATTCAAATGAATGTAAATGCGACACTTCCTTGCTAGGAAATAGCGTCTGCAGATGTCTAGGTATCGTAGCAATAGAGTTCAAATGCTTCTTAAAACGAGATATTGCATCTCATATCTATGTTTCATGATAAGATATAATATTCATTGCGAAGTGTTATGCATTCCTCGTATACGATTCAAATGAATGTGAATGCGATACTTCCTCGCTAGGAAATAGCGTTTGCAGATGTCTACGTATCGTAGCAGTAGCTTTCTAATGCTTCTTAAAACGCGATATCGCATCTCACTTCTACGTTTCATGGTAAGATATAATATGATTTGCGAAGTGTTATGTATTCCTCGTCTACACTTCAAGTGAATGTAAATGCGACACTTCCTAGCAAGGAAATAGCGTTTGCAGATGTCTACGTATCGAAGCAATGGAGTTCAAATGCTTCTTAAAACGTGATATTGCATCTCATATCTATGTTTAATGATAAGATATAATATTCATTGCGAAGTGTTATGCATTCCTCGTCTACAATTCAAATGAATGTAAATGCGACACTTCCTTGCAAGGAAATAGCGTTTACAGATGTCTACCTATCGTAGCAATAGAGTTCTAATGCTTCTTAAAACGCGATATCGCATCTCATTTCTATGTTTCATGGTAAGATATAATATGATTTGCGAATTGTTATGTATTCCTTGTCTGCACTTCAAATGAATGTAAATGCGACACTTCCTTGCGAGGAAATAGCGTTTGCAGATGTCTAGGTATCGTAGCAACAGAGTTCTAATGCTTCTTAAAACGCGATATCGCAACTCATTTCTATGTTTCATGGTAAGATATAATATTCATTGCGTAGTGTTATGCATTCCTCGCCTACGACTCAAATGAATGTAAAGTCGGCACTTCCTTGCAAGGAAATAGCGTTTGCAGATGTCTACGTATCGTAGCAATAGAGTTTTTATGATTCTTAAAACGCGATATCGCATCCCATTACTATGTTTCATGGTAAGGTATAATATTCATTGCGAAGTGTTAAGCATTCCTCGCCTACGATTCAAATGAATGTAAAGTCGGCACTTCCTTGCAAGGAAATAGCGTTTGCAGATGTCTACGTATCGTAGCAATAGAGTTTTTATGATTCTTAAAACTCGATATCGCATCTCATTTCTATATTTCACGGTAAGATATAATATGATTTGCGAAGTGTTATGTATTCCTCGTCTACATTCCAAATGATTGTGAATGCGACACTTCCTTGCAAGGAAATAGCGTTTGCAGATGTCTACGTATCGTAGCAATGGAGTTCTTATGATTCTTAAAACGCGATATCGCATCTCAATTCTATGTTTCATGGTAAGATACAATATGATTTGCAAAGTGTTATGCATTCCTCGTCTACACTTCAAATGAATGTAAATGGTGAAACTTCCTTGCAAGGAAATAGCGTTTGCAGATGTCTACGTATCGTAGCAATAGATTTCTAATGCTTCTTAAAACGCGATATCGCATCTCATTTCTATGTTTCATGGTAAGATATAATATGATTTGCGAAGTGTTATGTATTCCTCGTCTACACTTCAAATGAATGTAAATGCGACACTTCCTTGCTAGGAAATAGCGTTTACAGATGTCTACGTATCGTAGCAATAGAAACCTAATGCTTCTTAAAACGAGATCTCATATCTATGTTTCATGATATGATATAATATTCACTGCGAAGTGTTATGAATTCCTCGTCTACGATTCAAATGAATGTAAATGCGACACTTCCTTGCTAGGAAATAGCGTCTGCAGATGTCTAGGTATCGTAGCAATAGAGTTCAAATGCTTCTTAAAACGAGATATTGCATCTCATATCTATGTTTCATGATAAGATATAATATTCATTGCGAAGTGTTATGCATTCCTCGTATACGATTCAAATGAATGTGAATGCGATACTTCCTCGCTAGGAAATAGCGTTTGCAGATGTCTACGTATCGTAGCAGTAGCTTTCTAATGCTTCTTAAAACGCGATATCGCATCTCATTTCTATGTTTCATGGTAAGATATAATATGATTTGCGAAGTGTTATGTATTCCTCGTCTACACTTCAAGTGAATGTAAATGCGACACTTCCTAGCAAGGAAATATCGTTTGCAGATGTCTACGTATCGAAGCAACAGAGTTCAAATGCTTCTTAAAACGCGATATCGCATCTCATTTCTATGTTTCATGGTAAGATATAACATGATTTGCGAAGTGTTATGTATTCCTCGTCTACGCTTCAAATGAATGTGAATGCGATACTTCCTCGCTAGGAAATAGCGTTTGCAGATGTCTACGTATCGTAGCAATAGATTTCTAATGCTTCTTAAAACGCGATATCGCATCTCATTTCTATGTTTCATGGTAAGATATAATATGATTTGCGAAGTGTTATGCATTCCACGTCTACGATTCAAATGAATGTAAATGCGACACTTCCTTGCAAGCAAATAGCGTTTGCAGATGTCTACGTATCGTAGCAATAGGGTTTTTATGATTCTTAAAACGCGATATCGCATCTCAGTTCTATGTTTCATGGTAATATATAATATGATTTGCGAAGTGTTATGTATTCCTCGTCTACACTTCAAATGAATGTGAATGCCACACTTCCTCGCTAGGAAATAGCGTTTGCAGATGTCTACGTATCGTAGCAATAGAGTTCTTATGATACTTAAAACGCGATATCGCATCTCATTTCTATGTTTCATGGTAAGATATAATATGATTTGCGAAGTGTTATGTATTCCTCGTCTACACTTCAAATGAATGTAAATGCGACACATCCTTGCAAGCAAATAGCGTTTGCAGATGTCTACGTATCGTAGCAATAGAGTTTTTATGATACTTAAAACTCGATATCGCATCTCATTTCTATATTTCACGGTAAGATATAATATGATTTGCGAAGTGTTATGTATTCCTCGTCTACACTCCAAATGATTGTGAATGCGACACTTCCTTGCAAGGAAATAGCGTTTGCAGATGTCTACGTATCGTAGCAATGGAGTTCTTATGATTCTTAAAACGCGATATTGCATCTCATATCTATGTTTCATGATAAGATATAATATTCATTGCGAAGTGTTATGCATTCCTCGTATACGATTCAAATGAATGTGAATGCGATACTTCCTCGCTAGGAAATAGCGTTTGCAGATGTCTACGTATCGTAGCAGTAGCTTTCTAATGCTTCTTAAAACGCGATATCGCATCTCACTTCTACGTTTCATGGTAAGATATAATATGATTTGCGAAGTGTTATGTATTCCTCGTCTACACTTCAAGTGAATGTAAATGCGACACTTCCTAGCAAGGAAATAGCGTTTGCAGATGTCTACGTATCGAAGCAATGGAGTTCAAATGCTTCTTAAAACGTGATATTGCATCTCATATCTATGTTTAATGATAAGATATAATATTCATTGCGAAGTGTTATGCATTCCTCGTCTACAATTCAAATGAATGTAAATGCGACACTTCCTTGCAAGGAAATAGCGTTTACAGATGTCTACCTATCGTAGCAATAGAGTTCTAATGCTTCTTAAAACGCGATATCGCATCTCATTTCTATGTTTCATGGTAAGATATAATATGATTTGCGAATTGTTATGTATTCCTTGTCTGCACTTCAAATGAATGTAAATGCGACACTTCCTTGCGAGGAAATAGCGTTTGCAGATGTCTAGGTATCGTAGCAACAGAGTTCTAATGCTTCTTAAAACGCGATATCGCAACTCATTTCTATGTTTCATGGTAAGATATAATATTCATTGCGTAGTGTTATGCATTCCTCGCCTACGACTCAAATGAATGTAAAGTCGGCACTTCCTTGCAAGGAAATAGCGTTTGCAGATGTCTACGTATCGTAGCAATAGAGTTTTTATGATTCTTAAAACGCGATATCGCATCCCATTACTATGTTTCATGGTAAGGTATAATATTCATTGCGAAGTGTTAAGCATTCCTCGCCTACGATTCAAATGAATGTAAAGTCGGCACTTCCTTGCAAGGAAATAGCGTTTGCAGATGTCTACGTATCGTAGCAATAGAGTTTTTATGATTCTTAAAACTCGATATCGCATCTCATTTCTATATTTCACGGTAAGATATAATATGATTTGCGAAGTGTTATGTATTCCTCGTCTACATTCCAAATGATTGTGAATGCGACACTTCCTTGCAAGGAAATAGCGTTTGCAGATGTCTACGTATCGTAGCAATGGAGTTCTTATGATTCTTAAAACGCGATATCGCATCTCAATTCTATGTTTCATGGTAAGATACAATATGATTTGCAAAGTGTTATGCATTCCTCGTCTACACTTCAAATGAATGTAAATGGTGAAACTTCCTTGCAAGGAAATAGCGTTTGCAGATGTCTACGTATCGTAGCAATAGATTTCTAATGCTTCTTAAAACGCGATATCGCATCTCATTTCTATGTTTCATGGTAAGATATAATATGATTTGCGAAGTGTTATGTATTCCTCGTCTACACTTCAAATGAATGTAAATGCGACACTTCCTTGCTAGGAAATAGCGTTTACAGATGTCTACGTATCGTAGCAATAGAAACCTAATGCTTCTTAAAACGAGATCTCATATCTATGTTTCATGATATGATATAATATTCACTGCGAAGTGTTATGAATTCCTCGTCTACGATTCAAATGAATGTAAATGCGACACTTCCTTGCTAGGAAATAGCGTCTGCAGATGTCTAGGTATCGTAGCAATAGAGTTCAAATGCTTCTTAAAACGAGATATTGCATCTCATATCTATGTTTCATGATAAGATATAATATTCATTGCGAAGTGTTATGCATTCCTCGTATACGATTCAAATGAATGTGAATGCGATACTTCCTCGCTAGGAAATAGCGTTTGCAGATGTCTACGTATCGTAGCAGTAGCTTTCTAATGCTTCTTAAAACGCGATATCGCATCTCATTTCTATGTTTCATGGTAAGATATAATATGATTTGCGAAGTGTTATGTATTCCTCGTCTACACTTCAAGTGAATGTAAATGCGACACTTCCTAGCAAGGAAATATCGTTTGCAGATGTCTACGTATCGAAGCAACAGAGTTCAAATGCTTCTTAAAACGCGATATCGCATCTCATTTCTATGTTTCATGGTAAGATATAACATGATTTGCGAAGTGTTATGTATTCCTCGTCTACGCTTCAAATGAATGTGAATGCGATACTTCCTCGCTAGGAAATAGCGTTTGCAGATGTCTACGTATCGTAGCAATAGATTTCTAATGCTTCTTAAAACGCGATATCGCATCTCATTTCTATGTTTCATGGTAAGATATAATATGATTTGCGAAGTGTTATGCATTCCACGTCTACGATTCAAATGAATGTAAATGCGACACTTCCTTGCAAGCAAATAGCGTTTGCAGATGTCTACGTATCGTAGCAATAGGGTTTTTATGATTCTTAAAACGCGATATCGCATCTCAGTTCTATGTTTCATGGTAATATATAATATGATTTGCGAAGTGTTATGTATTCCTCGTCTACACTTCAAATGAATGTGAATGCCACACTTCCTCGCTAGGAAATAGCGTTTGCAGATGTCTACGTATCGTAGCAGTAGAGTTCTTATGATACTTAAAACGCGATATCGCATCTCATTTCTATGTTTCATGGTAAGATATAATATGATTTGCGAAGTGTTATGTATTCCTCGTCTACACTTCAAATGAATGTAAATGCGACACATCCTTGCAAGCAAATAGCGTTTGCAGATGTCTACGTATCGTAGCAATAGAGTTTTTATGATACTTAAAACTCGATATCGCATCTCATTTCTATATTTCACGGTAAGATATAATATGATTTGCGAAGTGTTATGTATTCCTCGTCTACACTCCAAATGATTGTGAATGCGACACTTCCTTGCAAGGAAATAGCGTTTGCAGATGTCTACGTATCGTAGCAATGGAGTTCTTATGATTCTTAAAACGCGATATCGCATCTCATTTCTATATTTCATGGTAAGATATAACATGAATTGCGAAGTGTCATGTATTTCTCGTCTACACTTCAAATAAATGTAAATGCGACACTTCCTTGCTAGGAAATAGCGTCTGCAGATGTCTAGGTATCGTAGCAATAGAGTTCAAACGCTTCTTAAGACGAGATATTGCATCTCATATCTATGTTTCATGATAAGATATAATATTCATTGCGAAGTGTTATGCATTCCACGTCTACGATTCAAATGAATGTAAATGCGACACTTCCTTGCAAGGAAATAGCGTTTGCAGATGTCTACGTATCGTAGCAATAGAGTTTTTATGATTCTTAAAACGCGATATCGCATCTCATTTCTATGTTTCATGGTAAAATACAATATGATTTGCGAAGTGTTATGTATTCCTCGTCTACACTTCAAATGAATGTGAATGCCACACTTCCCCGCTAGGAAATAGCGTTTGCAGATGTCTACGTATCGTAGCAATAGAGTTCTTGTGATTCTTAAAACGCGATATCGCATCTCATTTCTATGTTTCATGGTAAGATATAATATGATTTGCGAAGTGTTATGTATTCCTCGTATACACTCCAAATGATTGTGAATGCGACACTTCCTTGCAAGGAAATAGCGTTTGCAGATGTCTACGTATCGTAGCAATGGAGTTCTTATGATTCTTAAAACGCGATATCGCATCTCAATTCTATGTTTCATGGTAAGATATAATATGATTTGCGAAGTGTTATGCATTCCTCGTCTACACTTCAAATGAATGTAAATGCGAAACTTCCTTGCAAGGAAATAGCGTTTGCAGATGTCTACGTATCGTAGCAATAGATTTCTAATGCTTCTTAAAACGCGATATCCCATCTCATTTCTATGTTTCATGGTAAGATATAATATGATTTGCGAAGTGTTATGTATTCCTCGTCTACACTTCAAATGAATGTGAATGCGATACTTCCTCGCTAGGAAATAGCGTTTGCAGATGTCTAGGTATCGTAGCAATAGAGTTCTTATGATCCTTAAAACGCGATATCGCATCGCATTTCTATGTTTCATGGTAAGATATAATATGATTTGCGAAGTGTTATGTATTCCTCGTCTACACTTCAAATGAATGTGAATGCGACACTTCCTTACTAGGAAATAGCGTTTGCAGATGTCTACGTATCGTAGCAATATATTTCTAATGCTGCTTAAAACGCGATATCGCATCTCATTTCTATGTTTCATGGTAAGATATAATATGATTTGCGAAGTGTTATGTATTCCTCGTCAACACTTCAAATGAATGCAAATGCGACACTTCCTTGCAAGGAAATAGCGTTTGCAGATGTCTACGTATCGAAGCAATAGAGATCAAATGCTTCTTAAATCGAGATATTGCATCTCATTTCTATTTTTCATGGTAAGATATAATATGATTTGCGAAGTGTTATGTATTCCTCGTCTACACTTGAAGTGAATGTAAATGCGACACTTCCTAGCAAGGAAATAGCGTTTGCAGATGTCTACGTATCGAAGCAATAGGGTTCTAATGCTTCTTAAAACGAGATATTGCATCTCATATCCATGTTTCATGATAAGATATAATATTCATTGCGAAGTGTTATGCATTCCTCGTCTACGATACAAATGAATGTAAATGCGACACTTCCTAGCAAGGAAATAGCGTTTACAGATGTCTACCTTTCGTAGCAATAGCGTTCTAATGCTTCTTAAAACGCGATATCGCATCTCATTTCTATGTTTCATGGTAAGATATAATATGATTTGCGAAGTGTTATGTATTCCTCGTCTACACTTCAAATGAATGTAAATGCGACACTTCCTTGCAAAGAAATAGCGCTTGCAGATGTCTACGTATCATAGCAATAGATTCCTAATGCTTCTTAAAACGCGATATCGCATCTCATTTCTATGTATCATTGTAAGATATAATATGATTTGCGAAGTGTTATGTATTCCTCGTCTACACTTCAAATGAATGTAAATGCGACACTTCCTTGCAAAGAAATAGCGTTTGCAGATGTCTACGTATCGTAGCAATAGATTCCTAATGCTTCTTAAAACGCGATATCGCACCTCATTTCTATGTTTCATGGTAAGATATAACATGATTTGCGAAGTGTTATGTATTCCTCGTCTACACTTCAAATGAATGTGAGTGCGATACTTCCTCGCTAGGAAATAGCGTTTGCAGATGTCCACGTATCGTAGCAATAGCTTTCTAATGCTTCCTAAAACGCGATATGGCATCTCATTTCTATGTTTCATGGTAAGATATAATATGATTTGCGATGTGTCATGTATTCCTCGTCTACACTTCAAATGAATGTAAATGCGACACTTCCTTGCAAGCAAATAGCGTTTGCAGATGTCTACGTATCGAAGCAATAGTGTTCTTATGATTCTTAAAACGCGATATCGCATCTCATTTCTATGTTTCATGGTAAGATATAATATTCATTGCGAAGTGTTATGCATTCCTCGTCTACGACTCAAATGAATGTAAATGCGACACTTCCTTGCAAGGAAATAGCGTTTGCAGATGTCTACGTATCGTAGCAATAGATTTCTAATGCTTCTTAAAACGCGATATCGCATCTCATTTCTATGTTTCATGGTAAGATATAGTATGATTTGCGAAGTGTCATGTATTCCTCGTCTACACTTCAAATGAATGTAAATGCGACACTTCCTTGCAAGGAAATAGCGTTTGCAGATGTCTACGTATCGTAGCAATAGAGTTTTTATGATTCTTAAAACGCGATATCGCATCTCATTTCTATGTTTCACGGTAAGATATAATATGATTTGCGAAGTGTTATGTATTCCTCGTCTACACTTCAAATGAATGTAAATGCGACACTTCCTTGCAAAGAAATAGCGTTTGCAGATGTCTACGTATTGTAGCAATAGATTCCTAATGCTTCTTAAAACGCGATATCGCATCTCACTTCTATGTTTCATGGTAAAATATAACATGATTTGCGAAGTGTTATGTATTCCTCGTCTACACTTCAAATGAATGTGAGTGCGATACTTCCTCGCTAGGAAATAGCGTTTGCAGATATCTACGTATCGTAGCAATAGCTTTCTAATGCTTCTTAAAACGCGATATGGCATCTCATTTCTATGTTTCATGATAAGATATAATATTCATTGCGAAGTGTTATGCATTCCTCGTCTACGATTCAAATGAATGTAAATGCGACACTTCCTTGCAAGGAAATAGCGTTTGCAGATGTCTACGTATCGTAGCAATAGAGTCTTTATGATTCTTAAAACTCGATATCGCATCTCATTTCTATATTTCATGGTAAGATATAATATGATTTGCGAAGTGTTATGTATTCCTCGTCTACACTCCAAATGTTTGTGAATGCGACACTTCCTTGCAAGGAAATAGCGTTTGCAGATGTCTACGTATCGTAGCAATGGAGTTCTTATGATTCTTAAAACGCGATATCGCATCTCTATTCTATGTTTCATGGTAAGATATAATATGATTTGCGAAGTGTTATGTATTCCTCGTCTACACTTCAAATGAATGTGAGTGCGATACTTCCTCGCTAGGAAATAGCGTTTGCAGATGTCTACGTATCGTAGCAATAGCTTTCTAATGCTTCTTAAAACGCGATATGGCATCTCATGTCTATGTTTCATGATAACATATAATATTCATTGCGAAGTGTTATCTATTCCTCGTCTACACTTCAAATGAACGTAAATGCGACACTTCCTTACTAGGAAATAGCGTTTGCAGATGTCTACGTATCGTAGCAATAGAGTTTTTATGATTCTTAAAACGCGATATCGCATCTCATTTCTATGTTTCACGGTAAGATATAATATGATTTGCGAAGTGTTTTGTATTCCTCGTCTACACTTCAAAGGAATGTGATCGCGACACTTCCTCGCTAGGAAATAGCGTTTGCAGATGTCTACGTATCGTAGCAGTGGAGTTCTTATGATTCTTAAAACGCGATATCGCATCTCAATTCTATGTTTCGTGGTAAGATATAATATGATTTGCGAAGTGTCTTGTATTCCTCGTCTACGATTCAAATGAACGTAAATGCGACACTTCCTTGCAAGGAAATAGCGTTTGCTGATGTCTACGTATCGAAGCAATAGAGATCAAATGCTTCTTAAATCGAGATATTGCATCTCATTTCTATATTTCATGGTAAGATATAATATGATTTGCGAAGTGTTATGTATTCCTCGTCTACACTTGAAGTGAAGGTAAATGCGACACTTCCTAGCAAGGAAATAGCGTTTGCAGGTGTCTACGTATCGAAGCAATAGAGTTCTAATGCTTCTTAAAACGAGATATTGCATCTCATATCTATGTTTCATGATAAGATATAATATTCATTGCGAAGTGTTATGCATTCCTCGTCTACGATACAAATGAATGTAAATGCGACACTTCCTTGCAAGGAAATAGCGTTTGCAGATGTCTACCTATCGTAGCAATAGAGTTCTAATGCTTCTTAAAACGCGATATCGCATCTCATTTCTATGTCTCATGGTAAGATATAATATGATTTGCGAAGTGTTATGTATTCCTCGTCTACACTTCAAATGAATGTAATTGCGACACTTCCTTGCAAAGCAATAGCGTTTGCAGATGTCTACGTATCGTAGCAATAGATTCCTAATGCTTCTTAAAACGCGATATCGCATCTCATTTCTATGTTTCATGGTAAGATATAATATGATTTGCGAAGTGTTATGTATTCCTCGTCTACACTTCAAATGAATGTAATTGCGACACTTCCTTACAAAGAAATAGCGTTTGCAGATGTCTACGTATCGTAGCAATAGATTCCTAATGCTTCTTAAAACGCGATATCGCATCTCATTTCTATGTTTCATGGTAAGATATAACATGATTTGCGAAGTGTTATGTATTCCTCGTCTACACTTCAAATGAATGTGAGTGCGATACTTCCTCGCTAGGAAATAGCGTTTGCAGATGTCTACGTATCGTAGCAATAGCTTTCTAATGCTTCTTAAAACGCGATATGGCATCTCATTTCTATGTTTCATGGTAAGATATAATATGATTTGCGAAGTGTCATGTATTCCTCGTCTACACTTCAAATGAATGTAAATGCGACACTTCCTTGCAAGCAAATAGCGTTTGCAGATGTCTACGTATCGAAGCAATAGAGATCAAATGCTTCTTAAATTGAGATATTGCATCTCATTTCTATTTTTCATGGTAAGATATAATATGATTTGCGAAGTGTTATGTATTCCTCGTCTACACTTCAAATGAATGTAAATGCGACACTTCCTTGCAAAGAAATAGCGTTTGCAGATGTCTACGTATCGTAGCAATAGATTCCTAATGCTTCTTAAAACGCGATATCGCATCTCATTTCTATGTTTCATGGTAAGATATAACATGATTTGCGAAGTGTTATGTATTCCTCGTCTACACTTCAAATGAATGTAAATGCGACACTTCCTTGCATAGAAATAGCGTTTGCAGATGGCTACGTATCGTAGCAATAGATTCCTAATGCTTCTTAAAACGCGATATCGCATCTCATTTCTATGTTTCATGGTAAGATATAACATGATTTGCGAAGTGTTATGTATTCCTCGTCTACACTTCAAATGAATGTGAGTGCGATACTTCCTCGCTAGGAAATAGCGTTTGCAGATGTCTACGTATCGTAGCAATAGAGTTTTTATGATTCTTAAATCGCGATATTGCATCTCATATCTATGTTTCATGATAAGATATAATATTCATTGCTAAGTGTTATGCATTCCTCGCCTACGATTCAAATGAATGTAAATGCGACACTTCCTTGCAAGGAAATAGCGTTTACAGATGTCTACCTATCGTAGCAATAGAGTTCTAATGCTTCTTAAAACGCGATATCGCATCTCATTTCTATGTTTCATGGTAAGATATAATATGAATTGCGAAGTGTTATGTATTTCTCGTCTACACTTCAAATGAATGTAAATGCGACACTTCCTTGCAAGGAAATAGCGTTTGCAGATGTCTACGTATCGTAGCAATGGAGTTCTTATGATTCTTAAAACGCGATATCGCATCTCTATTCTATGTTTCATGGTAAGATATAATATGATTTGCGAAGTGTTATGTATTCCTCGTCTACACTTCAAATGAATGTGAGTGCGATACTTCCTCGCTAGGAAATAGCGTTTGCAGATGTCTACGTATCGTAGCAATAGCTTTCTAATGCTTCTTAAAACGCGATATGGCATCTCATGTCTATGTTTCATGATAACATATAATATTCATTGCGAAGTGTTATCTATTCCTCGTCTACACTTCAAATGAACGTAAATGCGACACTTCCTTACTAGGAAATAGCGTTTGCAGATGTCTACGTATCGTAGCAATAGAGTTTTTATGATTCTTAAAACGCGATATCGCATCTCATTTCTATGTTTCACGGTAAGATATAATATGATTTGCGAAGTGTTTTGTATTCCTCGTCTACACTTCAAAGGAATGTGATCGCGACACTTCCTCGCTAGGAAATAGCGTTTGCAGATGTCTACGTATCGTAGCAGTGGAGTTCTTATGATTCTTAAAACGCGATATCGCATCTCAATTCTATGTTTCGTGGTAAGATATAATATGATTTGCGAAGTGTCTTGTATTCCTCGTCTACGATTCAAATGAACGTAAATGCGACACTTCCTTGCAAGGAAATAGCGTTTGCTGATGTCTACGTATCGAAGCAATAGAGATCAAATGCTTCTTAAATCGAGATATTGCATCTCATTTCTATATTTCATGGTAAGATATAATATGATTTGCGAAGTGTTATGTATTCCTCGTCTACACTTGAAGTGAAGGTAAATGCGACACTTCCTAGCAAGGAAATAGCGTTTGCAGGTGTCTACGTATCGAAGCAATAGAGTTCTAATGCTTCTTAAAACGAGATATTGCATCTCATATCTATGTTTCATGATAAGATATAATATTCATTGCGAAGTGTTATGCATTCCTCGTCTACGATACAAATGAATGTAAATGCGACACTTCCTTGCAAGGAAATAGCGTTTGCAGATGTCTACCTATCGTAGCAATAGAGTTCTAATGCTTCTTAAAACGCGATATCGCATCTCATTTCTATGTCTCATGGTAAGATATAATATGATTTGCGAAGTGTTATGTATTCCTCGTCTACACTTCAAATGAATGTAATTGCGACACTTCCTTGCAAAGCAATAGCGTTTGCAGATGTCTACGTATCGTAGCAATAGATTCCTAATGCTTCTTAAAACGCGATATCGCATCTCATTTCTATGTTTCATGGTAAGATATAATATGATTTGCGAAGTGTTATGTATTCCTCGTCTACACTTCAAATGAATGTAATTGCGACACTTCCTTACAAAGAAATAGCGTTTGCAGATGTCTACGTATCGTAGCAATAGATTCCTAATGCTTCTTAAAACGCGATATCGCATCTCATTTCTATGTTTCATGGTAAGATATAACATGATTTGCGAAGTGTTATGTATTCCTCGTCTACACTTCAAATGAATGTGAGTGCGATACTTCCTCGCTAGGAAATAGCGTTTGCAGATGTCTACGTATCGTAGCAATAGCTTTCTAATGCTTCTTAAAACGCGATATGGCATCTCATTTCTATGTTTCATGGTAAGATATAATATGATTTGCGAAGTGTCATGTATTCCTCGTCTACACTTCAAATGAATGTAAATGCGACACTTCCTTGCAAGCAAATAGCGTTTGCAGATGTCTACGTATCGAAGCAATAGAGATCAAATGCTTCTTAAATTGAGATATTGCATCTCATTTCTATTTTTCATGGTAAGATATAATATGATTTGCGAAGTGTTATGTATTCCTCGTCTACACTTCAAATGAATGTAAATGCGACACTTCCTTGCAAAGAAATAGCGTTTGCAGATGTCTACGTATCGTAGCAATAGATTCCTAATGCTTCTTAAAACGCGATATCGCATCTCATTTCTATGTTTCATGGTAAGATATAACATGATTTGCGAAGTGTTATGTATTCCTCGTCTACACTTCAAATGAATGTAAATGCGACACTTCCTTGCATAGAAATAGCGTTTGCAGATGGCTACGTATCGTAGCAATAGATTCCTAATGCTTCTTAAAACGCGATATCGCATCTCATTTCTATGTTTCATGGTAAGATATAACATGATTTGCGAAGTGTTATGTATTCCTCGTCTACACTTCAAATGAATGTGAGTGCGATACTTCCTCGCTAGGAAATAGCGTTTGCAGATGTCTACGTATCGTAGCAATAGAGTTTTTATGATTCTTAAATCGCGATATTGCATCTCATATCTATGTTTCATGATAAGATATAATATTCATTGCTAAGTGTTATGCATTCCTCGCCTACGATTCAAATGAATGTAAATGCGACACTTCCTTGCAAGGAAATAGCGTTTACAGATGTCTACCTATCGTAGCAATAGAGTTCTAATGCTTCTTAAAACGCGATATCGCATCTCATTTCTATGTTTCATGGTAAGATATAATATGAATTGCGAAGTGTTATGTATTTCTCGTCTACACTTCAAATGAATGTAAATGCGACACTTCCTTGCAAAGAAATAGCGTTTGCAGATGTCTACGTATCGTAGCAATAGATTCCTAATGCTTCTTAAAACGCGATATCGCATCTCATTTCTATGTTTCATGGTAAGATATAACATGATTTACGAAGTGTTATGTATTCCTCGTCTACACTTCAAATGAATGTGAGTGCGATACTTCCTCGCTAGGAAATAGCTTTTGCAGATGTCTACGTATCGTAGCAATAGCTTTCTAATGCTTCTTAAAACGCGATATGGCATCTCATTTCTATGCTTCATGGTAAGATATAATATGATTTGCGAAGTGTCATGTATTCCTCGTCTACACTTCAAATGAACCTAAATGTGACACTTCCTTGCTAGGAAATAGCGTTTGCAGATGTCTAGGTATCATAGCA
The DNA here is from genome assembly GCF_050948175.1 of Xylocopa sonorina. Lineage (NCBI taxonomy): Eukaryota > Metazoa > Arthropoda > Insecta > Hymenoptera > Apidae > Xylocopa > Xylocopa sonorina. The sequence goes on from NW_027490459.1 coordinate 169,735, forward strand.
ATAGAGTTCAAATGCTTCCTGAAACGAGATATTGCATCTCATATCTATGATTCATGATAAGATATAATATTCATTGCGAAGTGTTATGCATTCCTCGTATACGATTCAAATGAATGCAAATGCGATACTTCCTTGCAAGGAAATAGCGTTTGCAGATGTCTACGTATCGAAGCAATAGAGATCAGATGCCTCTTAAATCGAGATATTGCATCTCATTTCTATGTTTCATGGTAAGATATAATATGATTTGCGAAGTGTTATGTATTCCTCGTCTACACTTGAAGTGAATGTAAATGCGACACTTCCTAGCAAGGAAATAGCGTTTGCAGATGTCTACGTATCGAAGCAATAGAGTTCAAATGCTTCTTAAAACGAGATATTGCATCTCATATCTATGTTTCATGATAAGATATAATATTCATTGCGAAGTGTTATGCATTCCTCGTCTACGATTCAAATGAATGTAAATGCGACACTTCCTTGCAAGGAAATAGCGTTTACAGATGTCTACCTATCGTAGCAATAGGGTTCTAATGCTTCTTAAAACGCGATATCGCATCTCATTTCTATGTTTCATGGTAAGATATAATATGATTTGCGAAGTGTTATGTATTCCTCGTCTACACTTCAAATGAATGTAAATGCGACACTTCCTTGCAAAGAAATAGCGTTTGCAGATGTCTACGTATCGTAGCAATAGATTCCTAATGCATCTTAAAACGCGATATCGCATCTCATTTCTATGTTTCATGGAAAGATATAACATGATTTGCGAAGTGTTATGTATTCCTCGTCTACACTTCAAATGAATGTGAGTGCGATACTTCCTCGCTAGGAAATAGCGTTTGCTGATGTCTACGTATCGTAGCAATAGCTTTCTAATGCTTCTTAAAACGCGATATGGCATCTCATTTCTATGTTTCATGGTAAGATATAATATGATTTGCGAAGTGTCATGTATTCCTCGTCTACACTTCAAATGAATGTAAATGCGACACTTCCTTGCTAGGAAATAGCGTTTGCAGATGTCTAGGTATCATAGCAATAGATATCAAATGCTTCTTGAAACGAGATATTGCATCTCATATCTATGATTCATGATAAGATATAATATTCATTGCGAAGTGTTATGCATTCCTCGTATACGATTCAAATGAATGCAAATGTGACACTTCCTTGCAAGGAAATAGCGTTTGCAGATGTCTAACTATCGTAGCAATAGAGTTCTAATGCTTCTTAAAACGCGATATCGCATTTCATTTCTATGTTTCATGGTAAGATATAATATGATTTGCGAAGTGTTATGCATTCCTCGTCTACACTTCAAATGAATGTAAATGCGAAACTTCCTTGCAAGGAAATAGCGTTTGCAGATGTCTACGTATCGTAGAAACAGATTTCTAATGCTTCTTAAAACGCGATATCGCATCTCATTTCTTTGTTCAATGGTAAGATATAATATGATTTGCGAAGTGTTATGTATTCCTCGTCTACACTTTAAATGAATGTGAATGCGATACTTCCTCGCTAGGAAATAGCGTTTGCAGATGTCTACGTATCGTAGCAGTAGCTTTCCAGTGCTTCTTAAAACGCAATATCGCATCTCATTTCTATGTTTCATGGTAAGATATAATATGATTTGCGAAGTGTTGTGTATTCCTCGTCTACACTTCAAATGAATGTAAATGCGACACTTCCTTGCAAAGAAATAGCGTTTGCAGATGTCTACGTATCGTAGCAACAGATTCCTAATGCTTCTTAAAACGCGATATCGCATCTCATTTCTATGTTTCATGGTAAGATGTAACATGATTTGCGAAGTGTTATGTATTCCTCGTCTACACTTCAAATGAATGTGAATGCGATACTTCCTCGCTAGGAAATAGCGTTTGCAGATGTCTAGGTATCGTAGCAATAGAGTTCTTATGATCCTTAAAACGCGATATCGCATCGCATTTCTATGTTTCATGGTAAGATATAATATGGTTTGCGAAGTGTTATGTATTCCTCGTCTACACTTCAAATGAATGTAAATGCGACACTTCCTTGCAAAGAAATAGCGTTTGCAGATGTCTACGTATCGTAGCAATAGATTCCTAATGCTTCTTAAAACGCGATATCGCATCTCATTTCTATGTTTCATGGTAAGATATAATATGATTTGCGAAGTGTTATGCATTCCTCGTCTACGATTCAAATGAATGTAAATGCGACACTTCCTTGCAAGGAAATAGCGTTTGCAGATGTCTACGTATCGTAGCAATAGAGTTCTTATGATTCTTAAAACGCGATATCGCATCTCATTTCTATATTTCACGGTAAGATATAATATGATTTGCGAAGTGTTATGTATTCCTCGTCTACACTCCAAATGATTGTGAATGCGACACTTCCTTGCAAGGAAATAGCGTTTGCAGATGTCTACGTATCGTAGCAATGGAGTTCTTATGATTCTTAAAACGCGATATCGCATCTCAATTCTATGTTTCATGGTAAGATATAATATGATTTGCGAAGTGTTATGCATTCCTCGTCTACACTTCAAATGAATGTAAATGCGAAACTTCCTTGCAAGGAAATAGCGTTTGCAGATGTCTACGTATCGTAGCAATAGATTTCTAATGCTTCTTAAAACGCGATATCGCATCTCATTTCTATGTTTCATGGTAAGATATAATATGATTTGCGAAGTGTTATGTATTCCTCGTCTACACTTCAAATGAATGTGAATGCGATACTTCCTCGCTAGGAAATAGCGTTTGCAGATGTCTAGGTATCGTAGCAATAGAGTTCTTATGATCCTTAAAACGCGATATCGCATCGCATTTCTATGTTTCATGGTAAGATATAATATGGTTTGCGAAGTGTTATGTATTCCTCGTCTACACTTCAAATGAATGTAAATGCGACACTTCCTTGCAAAGAAATAGCGTTTGCAGATGTCTACGTATCGTAGCAATAGATTTCTAATGCTTCTTAAAACTCGATATCGCATCTCATTTCTATGTTTCATGGTAAGATATAACATGATTTGCGAAGTGTTATGTATTCCTCGTCTACACTTCAAATGAATGTGAATGCGATACTTCCTCGCTAGGAAATAGCGTTTGCAGATGTCTACGTATCGTAGCAATAGCTTTCTAATGCTTCTTAAAACGCGATATCACATCTCATTTCTATGTTTCATGGTAAGATATAATATGATTTGCGAAGTGTTATGCATTCCTCGTCTACACTTCAAATGAATGTAAATGCGAAACTTCCTTGCAAGGAAATAGCGTTTGCAGATGTCTACGTATCGTAGCAATAGATTTCTAATGCTTCTTAAAACGCGATATCGCATCTCATTTCTATGTTTCATGGTAAGATATAATATGATTCGCGAAGTGTTATGTATTCCTCGTCAACACTTCAAATGAATGCAAATGCGACACTTCCTTGCAAGGAAATAGCGTTTGCAGATGTCTACGTATCGAAGCAATAGCTTTCTAAAGCTTCTTAAAACGCGATATCGCATCTCATTTCTATGTTTCATGGTAAGATATAGTATGATTTGCGAAGTGTCATGTATTCCTCGTCTACACTTCAAATGAATGTAAATGCGACACTTCCTTGCAAGGAAATAGCGTTTGCAGATGTCTACGTGTCGAAGCAATAGAGTTCTTATGATTCTTAAAGCGCGATATCGCATCTCATTTCTATGTTTCATGGTAAGATATAATATGATTTGCGAAGTGATATGTACTCCTCGTCTACACTTCAAATTAATGTAAATGCGACACTTCCTTGAAAGGAAATTGCGTTTGCAGATGTCTATGTATCGTAGCGATAGAGGTCTGATGCTTCTCAAAACACAATATCGCATCTCATTTCTATGTTTCATGGTAAGATATAATATGATTAGTGAAGTGTCATGTATTCCTCGTCTACACTTCAAATGAATGTAAATGCGACACTTCCTTGCAAGGAAATAGCGTTTGCAGATGTCTACGTATCGAAGCAATAGAGTTCAAATGCTTCTTAAAACGAGATATTGCTTTTCATATCTATGTTTCATGATAGGATATAATATTCCTTGCGAAGTGTTATGCATTCCTCGTCTACGATTCAAATGAAAGTAAATGCCACACTTCCTTGCAAGGAAATTGCGATTGCAGATGTCTACGTATCGTAGCAATAGAGTTCCTATGATTCTTAAAACGCGATATCGCATCTCATTTCTATGTTTCATGGTAAGATATAATATGATTTGCGAAGTGTTGTGTATTCCTCGTCTACACTTCATATGAATGTAAATGCGACTCTTCCTTGCAAGGAAATAGCGTATACAGATGTCTACCTATCGTAGCAATAGAGTTCTAATGCTTCTTAAAACGCGATATCGCATCTCATTTCTATGTTTCATGGTAAGATATAGTATGATTTGCGAAGTGTCATGTATTCCTCGTCTACACTTCAAATGAATGTAAATGCGACACTTCCTTGCAAGGAAATAGCGTTTGCAGATGTCTACGTGTCGAAGCAATAGAGTTCTTATGATTCTTAAAGCGCGATATCGCATCTCATTTCTATGTTTCATGGTAAGATATAATATGATTTGCGAAGTGATATGTACTCCTCGTCTACACTTCAAATTAATGTAAATGCGACACTTCCTTGAAAGGAAATTGCGTTTGCAGATGTCTATGTATCGTAGCGATAGAGGTCTGATGCTTCTCAAAACACAATATCGCATCTCATTTCTATGTTTCATGGTAAGATATAATATGATTAGTGAAGTGTCATGTATTCCTCGTCTACACTTCAAATGAATGTAAATGCGACACTTCCTTGCAAGGAAATAGCGTTTGCAGATGTCTACGTATCGAAGCAATAGAGTTCAAATGCTTCTTAAAACGAGATATTGCTTTTCATATCTATGTTTCATGATAGGATATAATATTCCTTGCGAAGTGTTATGCATTCCTCGTCTACGATTCAAATGAAAGTAAATGCCACACTTCCTTGCAAGGAAATTGCGATTGCAGATGTCTACGTATCGTAGCAATAGAGTTCCTATGATTCTTAAAACGCGATATCGCATCTCATTTCTATGTTTCATGGTAAGATATAATATGATTTGCGAAGTGTTGTGTATTCCTCGTCTACACTTCATATGAATGTAAATGCGACTCTTCCTTGCAAGGAAATAGCGTATACAGATGTCTACCTATCGTAGCAATAGAGTTCTAATGCTTCTTAAAACGCGATATCGCATCTCATTTCTATGTTTCATGGTAAGGTATAACATGATTTGCGAAGTGTTATGTATTCCTCGTCTACACTTCAAATGAATGTGAATGCGATAATTCCTCGCTAGGAAATAGCGTTTGCAGATGTCTACGTATCGTAGCAATAGCTTTCTAATGCTTCTTAAAACGCGATATCGCATCTCATTTCTATGTTTCATGGTAAGATATAATATGATTTGCGAAGTGTTAAGTATTCCTCGTCTACACTTCAAGTGAATGTAAATGCGACACTTCTTGGCAAGGAAATAGCGTTTGCAGATGTCTACGTATCGAAGCAATAGAGTTCAAATGCTTCTTAAAACGAGATATTGCATCTCATATCTATGTTTCATGATAAGATATAATATTCATTGCGAAGTGTTATGCATTCCTCGTATACGATACAAATGAATGTGAATTTGATACTTCCTCGCTAGGAAATAGCGTTTGCAGATGTCTACGTATCGTAGCAGTAGCTTTCTAATGCTTCTTAAAACGCGATATCGCATCTCATTTCTATGTTTCATGGTAAGATATAATATGACTTGCGAAGTGTTATGTATTCCTCGTCTACACTTCAAGTGAATGTAAATGCGACACTTCTTAGCAAGGAAATAGCGTTTGCAGATGTCTACGTATTGTAGCAATAGATTCCTAATGCTTCTTAAAACGCGATATCGCATCTCATTTCTATGTTTCATGGTAAGATATAACATGATTTGCGAAGTGTTATGTATTCCTCGTCTACACTTCAAATGAATGTGAGTGCGATACTTCCTCGCTAGGAAATAGCGTTTGCAGATGTCTACGTATCGTAGCAATAGCTTTCTAATGCTTCTTAAAACGCGATATGGCATCTCATTTCTATGTTTCATGATAAGATATAATATTCATTGCGAAGTGTTATGCATTCCTCGTCTACGATTCAAATGAATGTAAATGCGACACTTCCTTGCAAGGAAATAGCGTTTGCAGATGTCTACGTATCGTAGCAATAGAGTCTTTATGATTCTTAAAACTCGATATCGCATCTCATTTCTATATTTCATGGTAAGATATAATATGATTTGCGAAGTGTTATGTATTCCTCGTCTACACTCCAAATGATTGTGAATGCGACACTTCCTTGCAAGGAAATAGCGTTTGCAGATGTCTACGTATCGTAGCAATGGAGTTCTTATGATTCTTAAATCGCGATATCGCATCTCTATTCTATGTTTCATGGTAAGATATAATATGATTTGCGAAGTGTTATGTATTCCTCGTCTACACTTCAAATGAATGTGAGTGCGATACTTCCTCGCTAGGAAATAGCGTTTGCAGATGTCTACGTATCGTAGCAATAGCTTTCTAATGCTTCTTAAAACGCGATATGGCATCTCATTTCTATGTTTCATGATGAGATATAATATTCATTGCGAAGTGTTATGTATTCCTCGTCTACACTTCAAATGAATGTAAATGCGACACTTCCTTACTAGGAAATAGCGTTTGCAGATGTCTACGTATCGAAGCAATAGAGTTCAAATGCTTCTTAAAACGGGATATTGCATCTCATATCTATGTTTCATGATAAGATATAATATTCATTGCGAAGTGTTATGCATTCCTCGTATACGATTCAAATGAATGTGAATGCGATACTTCCTCGCTAGGAAATAGCGTTTGCAGATGTCTACGTATCGTAGCAATAGAGTTTTTATGATTCTTAAAACGCGATATCGCATCTCATTTCTATGTTTCACGGTAAGATATAATATGATTTGCGAAGTGTCTTGTATTCCTCGTCTACACTTCAAAGGAATGTGAACGCGACACTTCCTCGCTAGGAAATAGCGTTTGCAGATGTCTACGTATCGTAGCAATGGAGTTCTTATGATTCTTAAAACGCGATATCGCACCTCAATTCTATGTTTCGTGGTAAGATATAATATGATTTGCGAAGTGTCTTGTATTCCTCGTCTACGATTCAAATGAACGTAAATGCGACACTTCCTTGCAAGGAAATAGCGTTTGCAGATGTCTACGTATCGAAGCAATAGAGATCAAATGCTTCTTAAATCGAGATATTGCATCTCATTTCTATTTTTCATGGTAAGATATAATATGATTTGCGAAGTGTTATGTATTCCTCGTCTACACTTGAAGTGAAGGTAAATGCGACACTTCCTAGCAAGGAAATAGCGTTTGCAGGTGTCTACGTATCGAAGCAATAGAGTTCTAATGCTTCTTAAAACGAGATATTGCATCTCATATCTATGTTTCATGATAAGATATAATATTCATTGCGAAGTGTTATGCATTCCTCGTCTACGATACAAATGAATGTAAATGCGACACTTCCTTGCAAGGAAATAGCGTTTGCAGATGTCTACCTATCGTAGCAATAGAGTTCTAATGCTTCTTAAAACGCGATATCGCATCCCATTTCTATGTTTCATGGTAAGATATAATATGATTTGCGAAGTGTTATGTATTCCTCGTCTACACTTCAAATGAATGTAATTGCGACACATCCTTGCAAAGCAATAGCGTTTGCAGATGTCTACGTATCGTAGCAATAGATTCCTAATGCTTCTTAAAACGCGATATCGCATCTCATTTCTATGTTTCGTGGTAAGATATAATATGATTTGCGAAGTGTTATGTATTCCTCGTCTACACTTCAAATGAATGTAAATGCGACACTTCCTTACAAAGAAATAGCGTTTGCAGATGTCTACGTATCGTAGCAATAGATTCCTAATGCTTCTTAAAACGCGATATCGCATCTCATTTCTATGTTTCATGGTAAGATATAACATGATTTGCGAAGTGTTATGTATTCCTCGTCTACACTTCAAATGAATGTGAGTGCGATACTTCCTCGCTAGGAAATAGCGTTTGCAGATGTCTACGTATCGTAGCAATAGCTTTCTAATGCTTCTTAAAACGCGATATGGCATCTCATTTCTATGTTTCATGGTAAGATATAATATGATTTGCGAAGTGTCATGTATTCCTCGTCTACACTTCAAATGAATGTAAATGCGACACTTCCTTGCAAGCAAATAGCGTTTGCAGATGTCTACGTATCGAAGCAATAGAGTTCTTATGATTCTTAAAACGCGATATCGCATCTCATTTCTATGTTTCATGGTAAGATATAATATTCTTTGCGAAGTGTTATGCATTCCTCGTCTACGATTCAAATGAATGTAAATGCGACACTTCCTTGCAAGGAAATAGCGTTTGCAGATGTCTACGTATCGTAGCAATAGAGTTTTTATGATTCTTAAAACTCGATATCGCATCTCATTTCTATATTTCATGGTAAGATATAATATGATTTGCGAAGTGTTATGTATTCCTCGTCTACACTCCAAATGATTGTGAATGCGACACTTCCTTGCAAGGAAATAGCGTTTGCAGATGTCTACGTATCGTAGCAATGGAGTTCTTATGATTCTTAAAACGCGATATGGCATCTCATTTCTATGTTTCATGGTAAGATATAATATGATTTGCGATGTGTCATGTATTCCTCGTCTACACTTCAAATGAATGTAAATGCGAAACTTCCTTGCAAGGAAATAGCGTTTGCAGATGTCTACGTATCGTAGCAATAGATTTCTAATGCTGCTTAAAACGCGATATCGCATCTCATTTCTATGTTTCATGGTAAGATATAATATGATTTGCGAAGTGTTATGTATTCCTCGTCAACACTTCAAATGAATGCAAATGCGACACTTCCTTGCAAGGAAATAGCGTTTGCAGATGTCTACGTATCGAAGCAATAGAGATCAAATGCTTCTTAAATCGAGATATTGCATCTCATTTCTATTTTTCATGGTAAGATATAATATGATTTGCGAAGTGTTATGTATTCCTCGTCTACACTTCAAATGAATGTAAATGCGACACTTCCTTGCAAAGAAATAGCGTTTGCAGATGTCTACGTATCGTAGCAATAGATTCCTAATGCTTCTTAAAACGCGATATCGCATCTCATTTCTATGTTTCATGGTAAGATATAATATGATTTGCGAAGTGTTATGTATTCCTCGTCTACACTTCAAATGAATGTAAATGCGACACTTCCTTGCAAAGAAATAGCGTTTGCAGATGTCTACGTATCGTAGCAATAGATTCCTAATGCTTCTTAAAACGCGATATCGCATCTCATTTCTATGTTTCATGGTAAGATATAACATGATTTGCGAAGTGTTATGTATTCCTCGTCTACACTTCAAATGAATGTGAGTGCGATACTTCCTCGCTAGGAAATAGCGTTTGCAGATGTCCACGTATCGTAGCAATAGCTTTCTAATGCTTCTTAAAACGCGATATGGCATCTCATTTCTATGTTTCATGGTAAGATATAATATGATTTGCGATGTGTCATGTATTCCTCGTCTACACTTCAAATGAATGTAAATGCGACACTTCCTTGCAAGCAAATAGCGTTTGCAGATGTCTACGTATCGAAGCAATAGAGTTCTTATGATTCTTAAAACGCGATATCGCATCTCATTTCTATGTTTCATGGTAAGATATAATATTCATTGCGAAGTGTTATGCATTCCTCGTCTACGACTCAAATGAATGTAAATGCGACACTTCCATGCAAGGAAATAGCGTTTGCAGATGTCTACGTATCGTAGCAATAGATTCCTAATGCTTCTTAAAACGCGATATCGCATCTCATTTCTATGTTTCATGGTAAGATATAACATGATTTACGAAGTGTTATGTATTCCTCGTCTACACTTCAAATGAATGTGAGTGCGATACTTCCTCGCTAGGAAATAGCTTTTGCAGATGTCTACGTATCGTAGCAATAGCTTTCTAATGCTTCTTAAAACGCGATATGGCATCTCATTTCTATGCTTCATGGTAAGATATAATATGATTTGCGAAGTGTCATGTATTCCTCGTCTACACTTCAAATGAACGTAAATGTGACACTTCCTTGCTAGGAAATAGCGTTTGCAGATGTCTAGGTATCATAGCAATAGAGTTCAAATGCTTCCTGAAAGGAGATATTGCATCTCATATCTATGATTCATGATAAGATATAATATTCATTGCGAAGTGTTATGCATTCCTCGTATACGATTCAAATGAATGCAAATGCGATACTTCCTTGCAAGGAAATAGCGTTTGCAGATGTCTACGTATCGAAGCAATAGAGATCAGATGCCTCTTAAATCGAGATATTGCATCTCATTTCTATGTTTCATGGTAAGATATAATATGATTTGCGAAGTGTTATGTATTCCTCGTCTACACTTGAAGTGAATGTAAATGCGACACTTCCTAGCAAGGAAATAGCGTTTGCAGATGTCTACGTATCGAAGCAATAGAGTTCAAATGCTTCTTAAAACGAGATATTGCATCTCATATCTATGTTTCATGATAAGATATAATATTCATTGCGAAGTGTTATGCATTCCTCGTCTACGATTCAAATGAATGTAAATGCGACACTTCCTTGCAAGGAAATAGCGTTTACAGATGTCTACCTATCGTAGCAATAGAGTTCTAATGCTTCTTAAAACGCGATATCGCATCTCATTTCTATGTTTCATGGTAAGATATAATATGATTTGCGAAGTGTTATGTATTCCTCGTCTACACTTCAAATGAATGTAAATGCGACACTTCCTTGCAAAGAAATAGCGTTTGCAGATGTCTACGTATCGTAGCAATAGATTCCTAATGCATCTTAAAACGCGATATCGCATCTCATTTCTATGTTTCATGGAAAGATATAACATGATTTGCGAAGTGTTATGTATTCCTCGTCTACACTTCAAATGAATGTGAGTGCGATACTTCCTCGCTAGGAAATAGCGTTTGCTGATGTCTACGTATCGTAGCAATAGCTTTCTAATGCTTCTTAAAACGCGATATGGCATCTCATTTCTATGTTTCATGGTAAGATATAATATGATTTGCGAAGTGTCATGTATTCCTCGTCTACACTTCAAATGAATGTAAATGCGACACTTCCTTGCTAGGAAATAGCGTTTGCAGATGTCTAGGTATCATAGCAATAGAGTTCAAATGCTTCTTGAAACGAGATATTGCATCTCATATCTATGATTCATGATCAGATATAATATTCATTGCGAAGTGTTATGCATTCCTCGTATACGATTCAAATGAATGCAAATGTGACACTTCCTTGCAAGGAAATAGCGTTTGCAGATGTCTACCTATCGTAGCAATAGAGTTCTAATGCTTCTTAATACGCGATGTCGCATCTCATTTCTATGTTTCATGATAAGATATAATATTCATTGCGACGTGTTATGCATTCCTCGTGTACGATTCAAATGATTGTAAATACGACACTACCTTGCAAGGAAATAGCGTTTGCAGATGTCTAGGTATCGTAGCAATAGAGTTCTAATGCTTCTTAAAACGCGATATCGCATCTCATTTCTATGTTTCATGGTAAGATATAATATGATTTGCGAAGTGTTATGTATTCCTCGTCTACACTTCAAATGAATGTAAATGCGACACTTCCTTGCAAAGAAATAGCGTTTGCAGATGTCTACGTATCGTAGCAATAGCTTTCTAATGCTTCTTAAAACGCGATATGGCATCTCATTTCTATGTTTCATGGTAAGATATAATATGATTTGCGAAGTGTTATGCATTCCTCGTCTACGATTCAAATGAATGTAAATGCGACACTTCCTTGCAAGGAAATAGCGTTTACAGATGTCTACCTATCGTAGCAATAGAGTTCTAATGCTTCTTAAAACGCGATATCGCATCTCATTTCTATGTTTCATGGTAAGATATAATATGATTTGCGAAGTGTTATGTATTCCTCGTCTACACTTCAAATGAATGTAAATGCGACACTTCCTTGCAAAGAAATAGCGTTTGCAGATGTCTACGTATCGTAGCAATAGATTCCTAATGCATCTTAAAACGCGATATCGCATCTCATTTCTATGTTTCATGGAAAGATATAACATGATTTGCGAAGTGTTATGTATTCCTCGTCTACACTTCAAATGAATGTGAGTGCGATACTTCCTCGCTAGGAAATAGCGTTTGCTGATGTCTACGTATCGTAGCAATAGCTTTCTAATGCTTCTTAAAACGCGATATGGCATCTCATTTCTATGTTTCATGGTAAGATATAATATGATTTGCGAAGTGTCATGTATTCCTCGTCTACACTTCAAATGAATGTAAATGCGACACTTCCTTGCTAGGAAATAGCGTTTGCAGATGTCTAGGTATCATAGCAATAGAGTTCAAATGCTTCTTGAAACGAGATATTGCATCTCATATCTATGATTCATGATCAGATATAATATTCATTGCGAAGTGTTATGCATTCCTCGTATACGATTCAAATGAATGCAAATGTGACACTTCCTTGCAAGGAAATAGCGTTTGCAGATGTCTACCTATCGTAGCAATAGAGTTCTAATGCTTCTTAATACGCGATGTCGCATCTCATTTCTATGTTTCATGATAAGATATAATATTCATTGCGACGTGTTATGCATTCCTCGTGTACGATTCAAATGATTGTAAATACGACACTACCTTGCAAGGAAATAGCGTTTGCAGATGTCTAGGTATCGTAGCAATAGAGTTCTAATGCTTCTTAAAACGCGATATCGCATCTCATTTCTATGTTTCATGGTAAGATATAATATGATTTGCGAAGTGTTATGTATTCCTCGTCTACACTTCAAATGAATGTAAATGCGACACTTCCTTGCAAAGAAATAGCGTTTGCAGATGTCTACGTATCGTAGCAATAGCTTTCTAATGCTTCTTAAAACGCGATATGGCATCTCATTTCTATGTTTCATGGTAAGATATAATATGATTTGCGAAGTGTTATGTATTCCTCGTCTACACTTCAAGTGAATGTAAATGCGACACTCCTTAGCAAGGAAATAGCGTTTGCAGATGTCTACGTATCGAAGCAATAGTGTTCAAATGCTTCTTAAAACGAGATATTGCATCTCATATCTATGTTTCATGATAAGATATAATATTCATTGCGAAGTGTTATGCATTCCTCGTCTACGATTCAAATGAATGTAAATGCGTCTCTTCGTTGCAAGGAAATAGCGTATACAGATGTCTACCTATCGTAGCAATAGAGTTCTAATGCTTCTTAAAACGCGATATCGCATCTCATTTCTATGTTTCATGGTAAGGTATAACATGATTTGCGAAGTGTTATGTATTCCTCGTCTACACTTCAAATGAATGTGAATGCGATACTTCCTCGCTAGGAAATAGCGTTTGCAGATGTCTACGTATCGTAGCAATAGCTTTCTAATGCTTCTTAAAACGCGATATCGCATCTCATTTCTATGTTTCATGGTAATATATAATATGATTTGCGAAGTGTTATGTATTCCTCGTCTACACTTCAAATGAATGTAAATGCGACACTTCCTTGCTAGGAAATAGTGTCTGCAGATGTCTAGGTATCGTATCAATAGATTTCTAATGCTTCTTAAAACGCGATATGGCATCTCATTTCTATGTTTCATGGTAAGATATAATATGACTTGCGAAGTGTTATGTATTCCTCGTCTGCACTTCAAATGAATGTAAATGCGACACTTCCTTGCAAGCAAATAGCGTTTGCAGATGTCTACGTATCGTAGCAATGGAGTTCTTATGATTCTTAAAACGCGATATCGCATCTCAATTCTATGTTTCATGGTAAGATATAATATGATTTGCGAAGTGTTATGTATTCCTCGTCTACACTTCAAATGAATGTAAATGCGACACTTCCTTGCAAGGAAATAGCGTTTGCAGATGTCTACGTGTCGAAGCAATAGAGTTCTTATGATTCTTAAAGCGCGATATCGCATCTCATTTCTATGTTTCATGGTAAGATATAATATGATTTGCGAAGTGATATGTACTCCTCGTCTACACTTCAAATTAATGTAAATGCGACACTTCCTTGAAAGGAAATAGCGTTTGCAGATGTCTATGTATCGTAGCGATAGAGGTCTGATGCTTCTCAAAACACAATATCGCATCTCATTTCTATGTTTCATGGTAAGATATAATATGATTAGTGAAGTGTCATGTATTCCTCGTCTACACTTCAAATGAATGTAAATGCGGCACTTCCTTGCAAGGAAATAGCGTTTGCAGATATCTACGTATCGAAGCAATAGAGTTCAAATGCTTCTTAAAACGAGATATTGCTTTTCATATCTATGTTTCATGATAGGATATAATATTCATTGCGAAGTGTTATGCATTCCTCGTCTACGATTCAAATGAAAGTAAATGCCACACTTCCTTGCAAGGAAATTGCGATTGCAGATGTCTAAGTATCGTAGCAATAGAGTTCCTATGATTCTTAAAACGCGATATCGCATCTCATTTCTATGTTTCATGGTAAGATATAATATGATTTGCGAAGTGTTGTGTATTCCTCGTCTACACTTCATATGAATGTAAATGCGACTCTTCCTTGCAAGGAAATAGCGTATACAGATGTCTACCTGTCGTAGCAATAGAGTTCTAATGCTTCTTAAAACGCGATATCGCATCTCATTTCTATGTTTCATGGTAAGGTATAACGTGATTTGCGAAGTGTTATGTTTTCCCCGTCTACACTTCAAATGAATGTGAATGCGATACTTCCTCGCTAGGAAATAGCGTTTGCAGATGTCTACGTATCGTAGCAATAGCTTTCTAATGCTTCTTAAAACGCGATATCGCATCTCATTTCTATGTTTCATGGTAAGATATAATATGATTTGCGAAGTGTTATGTATTCCTCGTCTACACTTCAAGTGAATGTAAATGCGACACTTCTTAGCAAGGAAATAGCGTTCGCAGATGTCTACGTATCGAAGCAATAGAGTTCAAATGCTTCTTAAAACGAGATATTGCATCTCATATCTATGTTTCATGATAAGATATAATATTCATTGCGAAGTGTTATGCATTCCTCGTATACGATACAAATGAATGTGAATGCGATACTTCCTCGCTAGGAAATAGCGTTTGCAGATGTCTACGTATCGTAGCAGTAGTTTTCTAATGCTTCTTAAAACGCGATATCGCATCTCATTTCTATGTTTCATGGTAAGATATAATATGATTTGCGAAGTGTTATGTATTCCTCGTCTACACTTCAAGTGAATGTAAATGCGACACTTCTTAGCAAGGAAATAGCGTTTGCAGATGTCTACGTATCGAAGCAATAGAGTTCAAATGCTTCTTAAAACGAGATATTGCATCTCATATCTATGTTTCATGATAAGATATAATATTCATTGCGAAGTGTTATGCATTCCTCGTCTACGATTCAAATGAATGTAAATGCGACTCTTCCTTCCAAGGAAATAGCGTTTACAGATGTCTAACTATCGTAGCAATAGAGTTCTAATGCTTCTTAAAACGCGATATGGCATCTCATTTCTATGTTTCATGGTAAGATATAATATGACTTGCGAAGTGTTATGTATTCCTCGTCTGCACTTCAAATGAATGTAAATGCGACACTTCCTTGCAAGGAAATAGCGTTTGCAGATGTCTACGTATCGTAGCAATGGAGTTCTTATGATTCTTAAAACGCGATATCGCATCTCAATTCTATGTTTCATGGTAAGATATAATATGATTTGCGAAGTGTTATGTATTCCTCGTCTACACTTCAAATGAATGTAAATGCGACACTTCCTTGCAAGGAAATAGCGTTTGCAGATGTCTACGTGTCGAAGCAATAGAGTTCTTATGATTCTTAAAGCGCGATATCGCATCTCATTTCTATGTTTCATGGTAAGATATAATATGATTTGCGAAGTGATATGTACTCCTCGTCAACACTTCAAATTAATGTAAATGCGACACTTCCTTGCAAAGAAATAGCGTTTGCAGATGTCTACGTATCTTAGCAACAGATTTCTGATGCTTCTTAAAACGCGATATCGCATCTCATTTCTGTGTTTCATGGAAAGATATAATATGATTTGCGAAGTGTCATGTATTCCTCGTCTACACTTCAAATGAATGTAAATGCGATACTTCCTTGCTAGGAATTAGCGTCTGCAGATGTCTAGGTATCGTAGCAATAGAGTTCAAATGCTTCTTAAAACGAGATATTGCATCTCATATCTATGTTTCATGATAAGATATAATATTCATAGCGAAGTGTTATGCATTCCTCGTATACGATTCAAATGAATGTGAATGCGATACTTCCTCGCTAGGAAATAGCGTTTGCAGATGTCTACGTATCGTAGCAATAGAGTTTTTATGATTCTTAAAACGCGATATCGCATCTCATTTCTATGTTTCACGGTAAGATATAATATGATTTGCGAAGTGTCTTGTATTCCTCGTCTACACTTCAAAGGAATGTGAACGCGACACTTCCTCGCTAGGAAATAGCGTTTGCAGATGTCTACGTATCGTAGCAATGGAGTTCTTATGATTCTTAAAACGCGATATCGCATCTCAATTCTATGTTTCGTGGTAAGATATAATATGATTTGCGAAGTGTCTTGTATTCCTCGTCTACGATTCAAATGAACGTAAATGCGACACTTCCTTGCAAGGAAATAGCGTTTGCAGATGTCTACGTATCGAAGCAATAGAGATCAAATGCTTCTTAAATCGAGATATTGCATCTCATTTCTATTTTTCATGGTAAGATATAATATGATTTGCGAAGTGTTATGTATTCCTCGTCTACACTTGAAGTGAATGTAAATGCGACACTTCCTAGCAAGGAAATAGCGTTTGCAGGTGTCTACGTATCGAAGCAATAGAGTTCTAATGCTTCTTAAAACGAGATATTGCATCTCATATCTATGTTTCATGATAAGATATAATATTCATTGCGAAGTGTTATGCATTCCTCGTCTACGATACAAATGAATGTAAATGCGACACTTCCTTGCAAGGAAATAGCGTTTGCAGATGTCTACCTATCGTAGCAATAGAGTTCTAATGCTTCTTAAAACGCGATATCGCATCCCATTTCTATGTTTCATGGTAAGATATAATATGATTTGCGAAGTGTTATGTATTCCTCGTCTACACTTCAAATGAATGTGAGTGCGATACTTCCTCGCTAGGAAATAGCGTTTGCAGATGTCTACGTATCGTAGCAATAGCTTTCTAATGCTTCTTAAAACGCGATATGGCATCTCATTTCTATGTTTCATGGTAAGATATAATGTGATTTGCGAAGTGTCATGTATTCCTCGTCTACACTTCAAATGAATGTAAATGCGACACTTCCTTGCAAGCAAATAGCGTTTGCAGATGTCTACGTATCGAAGCAATAGAGTTCTTATGATTCTTAAAACGCGATATCGCATCTCATTTCTATGTTTCATGGTAAGATATAATATTCTTTGCGAAGTGTTATGCATTCCTCGTCTACGATTCAAATGAATGTAAATGCGACACTTCCTTGCAAGGAAATAGCGTTTGCAGATGTCTACGTATCGTAGCAATAGAGTTTTTATGATTCTTAAAACTCGATATCGCATCTCATTACTATATTTCATGGTAAGATATAATATGATTTGCGAAGTGTTATGTATTCCTCGTCTACACTCCAAATGATTGTGAATGCGACACTTCCTTGCAAGGAAATAGCGTTTGCAGATGTCTACGTATCGTAGCAATGGAGTTCTTATGATTCTTAAAACGCAATATCGCATCTCAATTCTATGTTTCATGGTAAGATATAATATGATTTGCGAAGTGTTATGCATTCCTCGTCTACGCTTCAAATGAATGTAAATGCGAAACTTCCTTGCAAGGAAATAGCGTTTGCAGATGTCTACGTATCGTAGCAATAGATTTCTAATGCTGCTTAAAACGCGATATCGCATCTCATTTCTATGTTTCATGGTAAGATATAATATGATTTGCGAAGTGTTATGTATTCCTCGTCAACACTTCAAATGAATGCAAATGCGACACTTCCTTGCAAGGAAATAGCGTTTGCAGATGTCTACGTATCGAAGCAATAGAGATCAAATGCTTCTTAAATCGAGATATTGCATCTCATTTCTATTTTTCATGGTAAGATATAATATGATTTGCGAAGTGTTATGTATTCCTCGTCTACACTTCAAATGAATGTAAATGCGACACTTCCTTGCAAAGAAATAGCGTTTGCAGATGTCTACGTATCGTAGCAATAGATTCCTAATGCTTCTTAAAACGCGATATCGCATCTCATTTCTATGTTTCATGGTAAGATATAATATGATTTGCGAAGTGTTATGTATTCCTCGTCTACACTTCAAATGAATGTAAATGCGACACTTCCTTGCAAACAAATAGCGTTTGCAGATGTCTACGTATCGTAGCAATAGATTCCTAATGCTTCTTAAAACGCGATATCGCATCTCATTTCTATGTTTCATGGTAAGATATAACATGATTTGCGAAGTGTTATGTATTCCTCGTCTACACTTCAAATGAATGTAAATGCGACACTTCCTTACAAAGAAATAGCGTTTGCAGATGTCTACGTATCGTAGCAATAGATTCCTAATGCTTCTTAAAACGCGATATCGCATCTCATTTCTATGTTTCATGGTAAGATATAATGTGATTTGCGAAGTGTCATGTATTCCTCGTCTACACTTCAAGTGAATGTAAATGCGACACTTCTTAGCAAGGAAATAGCGTTCGCAGATGTCTACGTATCGAAGCAATAGAGTTCAAATGCTTCTTAAAACGAGATATTGCATCTCATATCTATGTTTCATGATAAGATATAATATTCATTGCGAAGTGTTATGCATTCCTCGTATACGATACAAATGAATGTGAATGCGATACTTCCTCGCTAGGAAATAGCGTTTGCAGATGTCTACGTATCGTAGCAGTAGTTTTCCAATGCTTCTTAAAACGCGATATCGCATCTCATTTCTATGTTTCATGGTAAGATATAATATGATTTGCGAAGTGTTATGTATTCCTCGTCTACACTTCAAGTGAATGTAAATGCGACACTTCTTAGCAAGGAAATAGCGTTTGCAGATGTCTACGTATCGAAGCAATAGAGTTCAAATGCTTCTTAAAACGAGATATTGCATCTCATATCTATGTTTCATGATAAGATATAATATTCATTGCGAAGTGTTATGCATTCCTCGTCTACGATTCAAATGAATGTAAATGCGACTCTTCCTTCCAAGGAAATAGCGTTTACAGATGTCTAACTATCGTAGCAATAGAGTTCTAATGCTTCTTAAAACGCGATATGGCATCTCATTTCTATGTTTCATGGTAAGATATAATATGACTTGCGAAGTGTTATGTATTCCTCGTCTGCACTTCAAATGAATGTAAATGCGACACTTCCTTGCAAGGAAATAGCGTTTGCAGATGTCTACGTATCGTAGCAATGGAGTTCTTATGATTCTTAAAACGCGATATCGCATCTCAATTCTATGTTTCATGGTAAGATATAATATGATTTGCGAAGTGTTATGTATTCCTCGTCTACACTTCAAATGAATGTAAATGCGACACTTCCTTGCAAGGAAATAGCGTTTGCAGATGTCTACGTGTCGAAGCAATAGAGTTCTTATGATTCTTAAAGCGCGATATCGCATCTCATTTCTATGTTTCATGGTAAGATATAATATGATTTGCGAAGTGATATGTACTCCTCGTCAACACTTCAAATTAATGTAAATGCGACACTTCCTTGAAAGGAAATAGCGTTTGCAGATGTCTATGTATCGTAGCGATAGAGGTCTGATGCTTCTCAAAACACAATATCGCATCTCATTTCTATGTTTCATGGTAAGATATAATATGATTAGTGAAGTGTCATCTATTCCTCGTCTACACTTCAAATGAATGTAAATGCGACACTTCCTTGCAAGGAAATAGCGTTTGCAGATGTCTACGTATCGAAGCAATAGAGTTCAAATGATTCTTAAAACGAGATATTGCTTTTCATATCTATGTTTCATGATAGGATATAATATTCATTGCGAAGTGTTATGCATTCCTCGTCCACGATTCAAATGAAAGTAAATGCCACACTTCCTTGCAAGGAAATTGCGATTGCAGATGTCTACGTATCGTAGCAATAGAGTTCCTATGATTCTTAAAACGCGATATCGCATCTCATTTCTATGTTTCATGGTAAGATATAATATGACTTGCGAAGTGTTGTGTATTCCTCGTCTGCACTTCATATGAATGTAAATGCGACACTTCCTTGCAAAGAAATAGCGTTTGCAGATGTCTACGTATCTTAGCAACAGATTTCTGATGCTTCTTAAAACGCGATATCGCATCTCATTTCTGTGTTTCATGGAAAGATATAATATGATTTGCGAAGTGTCATGTATTCCTCGTCTACACTTCAAATGAATGTAAATGCGATACTTCCTTGCTAGGAATTAGCGTCTGCAGATGTCTAGGTATCGTAGCAATAGAGTTCAAATGCTTCTTAAAACGAGATATTGCATCTCATATCTATGTTTCATGATAAGATATAATATTCATAGCGAAGTGTTATGCATTCCTCGTATACGATTCAAATGAATGTGAATGCGATACTTCCTCGCTAGGAAATAGCGTTTGCAGATGTCTACGTATCGTAGCAATAGAGTTTTTATGATTCTTAAAACGCGATATCGCATCTCATTTCTATGTTTCACGGTAAGATATAATATGATTTGCGAAGTGTCTTGTATTCCTCGTCTACACTTCAAAGGAATGTGAACGCGACACTTCCTCGCTAGGAAATAGCGTTTGCAGATGTCTACGTATCGTAGCAATGGAGTTCTTATGATTCTTAAAACGCGATATCGCATCTCAATTCTACGTTTCGTGGTAAGATATAATATGATTTGCGAAGTGTCTTGTATTCCTCGTCTACGATTCAAATGAACGTAAATGCGACACTTCCTTGCAAGGAAATAGCGTTTGCAGATGTCTACGTATCGAAGCAATAGAGATCAAATGCTTCTTAAATCGAGATATTGCATCTCATTTCTATTTTTCATGGTAAGATATAATATGATTTGCGAAGTGTTATGTATTCCTCGTCTACACTTGAAGTGAATGTAAATGCGACACTTCCTAGCAAGGAAATAGCGTTTGCAGGTGTCTACGTATCGAAGCAATAGAGTTCTAATGCTTCTTAAAACGAGATATTGCATCTCATATCTATGTTTCATGATAAGATATAATATTCATTGCGAAGTGTTATGCATTCCTCGTCTACGATACAAATGAATGTAAATGCGACACTTCCTTGCAAGGAAATAGCGTTTGCAGATGTCTACCTATCGTAGCAATAGAGTTCTAATGCTTCTTAAAACGCGATATCGCATCCCATTTCTATGTTTCATGGTAAGATATAATATGATTTGCGAAGTGTTATGTATTCCTCGTCTACACTTCAAATGAATGTAAATGCGACACTTCCTTGCAAAGAAATAGCGTTTGCAGATGTCTACGTATCGTAGCAATAGCTTTCTAATGCTTCTTAAAACGCGATATGGCATCTCATTTCTATGTTTCATGGTAAGATATAATATGATTTGCGAAGTGTTATGTATTCCTCGTCTACACTTCAAGTGAATGTAAATGCGACACTCCTTAGCAAGGAAATAGCGTTTGCAGATGTCTACGTATCGAAGCAATAGTGTTCAAATGCTTCTTAAAACGAGATATTGCATCTCATATCTATGTTTCATGATAAGATATAATATTCATTGCGAAGTGTTATGCATTCCTCGTCTACGATTCAAATGAATGTAAATGCGTCTCTTCGTTGCAAGGAAATAGCGTATACAGATGTCTACCTATCGTAGCAATAGAGTTCTAATGCTTCTTAAAACGCGATATCGCATCTCATTTCTATGTTTCATGGTAAGGTATAACATGATTTGCGAAGTGTTATGTATTCCTCGTCTACACTTCAAATGAATGTGAATGCGATACTTCCTCGCTAGGAAATAGCGTTTGCAGATGTCTACGTATCGTAGCAATAGCTTTCTAATGCTTCTTAAAACGCGATATCGCATCTCATTTCTATGTTTCATGGTAATATATAATATGATTTGCGAAGTGTTATGTATTCCTCGTCTACACTTCAAATGAATGTAAATGCGACACTTCCTTGCTAGGAAATAGTGTCTGCAGATGTCTAGGTATCGTATCAATAGATTTCTAATGCTTCTTAAAACGCGATATGGCATCTCATTTCTGTTTCATGGTAAGATATAATATGACTTGCGAAGTGTTATGTATTCCTCGTCTGCACTTCAAATGAATGTAAATGCGACACTTCCTTGCAAGCAAATAGCGTTTGCAGATGTCTACGTATCGTAGCAATGGAGTTCTTATGATTCTTAAAACGCGATATCGCATCTCAATTCTATGTTTCATGGTAAGATATAATATGATTTGCGAAGTGTTATGTATTCCTCGTCTACACTTCAAATGAATGTAAATGCGACACTTCCTTGCAAGGAAATAGCGTTTGCAGATGTCTACGTGTCGAAGCAATAGAGTTCTTATGATTCTTAAAGCGCGATATCGCATCTCATTTCTATGTTTCATGGTAAGATATAATATGATTTGCGAAGTGATATGTACTCCTCGTCTACACTTCAAATTAATGTAAATGCGACACTTCCTTGAAAGGAAATAGCGTTTGCAGATGTCTATGTATCGTAGCGATAGAGGTCTGATGCTTCTCAAAACACAATATCGCATCTCATTTCTATGTTTCATGGTAAGATATAATATGATTAGTGAAGTGTCATGTATTCCTCGTCTACACTTCAAATGAATGTAAATGCGGCACTTCCTTGCAAGGAAATAGCGTTTGCAGATATCTACGTATCGAAGCAATAGAGTTCAAATGCTTCTTAAAACGAGATATTGCTTTTCATTTCTATGTTTCATGGTAAGATATAATATTCATTGCGAAGTGTTATGCATTCCTCGTCTACGACTCAAATGAATGTAAATGCGACACTTCCATGCAAGGAAATAGCGTTTGCAGATGTCTACGTATCGTAGCAATAGATTCCTAATGCTTCTTAAAACGCGATATCGCATCTCATTTCTATGTTTCATGGTAAGATATAACATGATTTACGAAGTGTTATGTATTCCTCGTCTACACTTCAAATGAATGTGAGTGCGATACTTCCTCGCTAGGAAATAGCTTTTGCAGATGTCTACGTATCGTAGCAATAGCTTTCTAATGCTTCTTAAAACGCGATATGGCATCTCATTTCTATGCTTCATGGTAAGATATAATATGATTTGCGAAGTGTTATGTATTCCTCGTCTACACTTGAAGTGAATGTAAATGCGACACTTCCTAGCAAGGAAATAGCGTTTGCAGATGTCTACGTATCGTAGCAATAGCTTTCTAATGCTTCTTAAAACGCGATATCGCATCTCATTTCTATGTTTCATGGTAAGATATAATATGATTTGCGAAGTGTTATGTATTCCTCGTCTACACTTCAAGTGAATGTAAATGCGACACTTCTTAGCAAGGAAATAGCGTTCGCAGATGTCTACGTATCGAAGCAATAGAGTTCAAATGCTTCTTAAAACGAGATATTGCATCTCATATCTATGTTTCATGATAAGATATAATATTCATTGCGAAGTGTTATGCATTCCTCGTATACGATACAAATGAATGTGAATGCGATACTTCCTCGCTAGGAAATAGCGTTTGCAGATGTCTACGTATCGTAGCAGTAGTTTTCTAATGCTTCTTAAAACGCGATATCGCATCTCATTTCTATGTTTCATGGTAAGATATAATATGATTTGCGAAGTGTTATGTATTCCTCGTCTACACTTCAAGTGAATGTAAATGCGACACTTCTTAGCAAGGAAATAGCGTTTGCAGATGTCTACGTATCGAAGCAATAGAGTTCAAATGCTTCTTAAAACGAGATATTGCATCTCATATCTATGTTTCATGATAAGATATAATATTCATTGCGAAGTGTTATGCATTCCTCGTCTACGATTCAAATGAATGTAAATGCGACTCTTCCTTCCAAGGAAATAGCGTTTACAGATGTCTAACTATCGTAGCAATAGAGTTCTAATGCTTCTTAAAACGCGATATGGCATCTCATTTCTATGATTCATGGTAAGATATAATATGACTTGCGAAGTGTTATGTATTCCTCGTCTGCACTTCAAATGAATGTAAATGCGACACTTCCTTGCAAGGAAATAGCGTTTGCAGATGTCTACGTATCGTAGCAATGGAGTTCTTATGATTCTTAAAACGCGATATCGCATCTCAATTCTATGTTTCATGGTAAGATATAATATGATTTGCGAAGTGTTATGTATTCCTCGTCTACACTTCAAATGAATGTAAATGCGACACTTCCTTGCAAGGAAATAGCGTTTGCAGATGTCTACGTGTCGAAGCAATAGAGTTCTTATGATTCTTAAAGCGCGATATCGCATCTCATTTCTATGTTTCATGGTAAGATATAATATGATTTGCGAAGTGATATGTACTCCTCGTCAACACTTCAAATTAATGTAAATGCGACACTTCCTTGAAAGGAAATAGCGTTTGCAGATGTCTATGTATCGTAGCGATAGAGGTCTGATGCTTCTCAAAACACAATATCGCATCTCATTTCTATGTTTCATGGTAAGATATAATATGATTAGTGAAGTGTCATCTATTCCTCGTCTACACTTCAAATGAATGTAAATGCGACACTTCCTTGCAAGGAAATAGCGTTTGCAGATGTCTACGTATCGAAGCAATAGAGTTCAAATGATTCTTAAAACGAGATATTGCTTTTCATATCTATGTTTCATGATAGGATATAATATTCATTGCGAAGTGTTATGCATTCCTCGTCCACGATTCAAATGAAAGTAAATGCCACACTTCCTTGCAAGGAAATTGCGATTGCAGATGTCTACGTATCGTAGCAATAGAGTTCCTATGATTCTTAAAACGCGATATCGCATCTCATTTCTATGTTTCATGGTAAGATATAATATGATTTGCGAAGTGTTGTGTATTCCTCGTCTGCACTTCATATGAATGTAAATGCGACACTTCCTTGCAAAGAAATAGCGTTTGCAGATGTCTACGTATCTTAGCAACAGATTTCTGATGCTTCTTAAAACGCGATATCGCATCTCATTTCTGTGTTTCATGGAAAGATATAATATGATTTGCGAAGTGTCATGTATTCCTCGTCTACACTTCAAATGAATGTAAATGCGATACTTCCTTGCTAGGAATTAGCGTCTGCAGATGTCTAGGTATCGTAGCAATAGAGTTCAAATGCTTCTTAAAACGAGATATTGCATCTCATATCTATGTTTCATGATAAGATATAATATTCATAGCGAAGTGTTATGCATTCCTCGTATACGATTCAAATGAATGTGAATGCGATACTTCCTCGCTAGGAAATAGCGTTTGCAGATGTCTACGTACCGTAGCAATAGAGTTTTTATGATTCTTAAAACGCGATATCGCATCTCATTTCTATGTTTCACGGTAAGATATAATATGATTTGCGAAGTGTCTTGTATTCCTCGTCTACACTTCAAAGGAATGTGAACGCGACACTTCCTCGCTAGGAAATAGCGTTTGCAGATGTCTACGTATCGTAGCAATGGAGTTCTTATGATTCTTAAAACGCGATATCGCATCTCAATTCTATGTTTCGTGGTAAGATATAATATGATTTGCGAAGTGTCTTGTATTCCTCGTCTACGATTCAAATGAACGTAAATGCGACACTTCCTTGCAAGGAAATAGCGTTTGCAGATGTCTACGTATCGAAGCAATAGAGATCAAATGCTTCTTAAATCGAGATATTGCATCTCATTTCTATTTTTCATGGTAAGATATAATATGATTTGCGAAGTGTTATGTATTCCTCGTCTACACTTGAAGTGAATGTAAATGCGACACTTCCTAGCAAGGAAATAGCGTTTGCAGGTGTCTACGTATCGAAGCAATAGAGTTCTAATGCTTCTTAAAACGAGATATTGCATCTCATATCTATGTTTCATGATAAGATATAATATTCATTGCGAAGTGTTATGCATTCCTCGTCTACGATACAAATGAATGTAAATGCGACACTTCCTTGCAAGGAAATAGCGTTTGCAGATGTCTACCTATCGTAGCAATAGAGTTCTAATGCTTCTTAAAACGCGATATCGCATCCCATTTCTATGTTTCATGGTAAGATATAATATGATTTGCGAAGTGTTATGTATTCCTCGTCTACACTTCAAATGAATGTAATTGCGACACTTCCTTGCAAAGCAATAGCGTTTGCAGATGTCTACGTATCGTAGCAATAGATTCCTAATGCTTCTTAAAACGCGATATCGCATCTCATTTCTATGTTTCATGGTAAGATATAATATGATTTGCGAAGTGTTATGTATTCCTCGTCTACACTTCAAATGAATGTAAATGCGACACTTCCTTACAAAGAAATAGCGTTTGCAGATGTCTACGTATCGTAGCAATAGATTCCTAATGCTTCTTAAAACGCGATATCGCATCTCATTTCTATGTTTCATGGTAAGATATAACATGATTTGCGAAGTGTTATGTATTCCTCGTCTACACTTCAAATGAATGTGAGTGCGATACTTCCTCGCTAGGAAATAGCGTTTGCAGATGTCTACGTATCGTAGCAATAGCTTTCTAATGCTTCTTAAAACGCGATATGGCATCTCATTTCTATGTTTCATGGTAAGATATAATGTGATTTGCGAAGTGTCATGTATTCCTCGTCTACGCTTCAAATGAATGTAAATGCGACACTTCCTTGCAAGCAAATAGCGTTTGCAGATGTCTACGTATCGAAGCAATAGAGTTCTTATGATTCTTAAAACGCGATATCGCATCTCATTTCTATGTTTCATGGTAAGATATAATATTCTTTGCGAAGTGTTATGCATTCCTCGTCTACGATTCAAATGAATGTAAATGCGACACTTCCTTGCAAGGAAATAGCGTTTGCAGATGTCTACGTATCGTAGCAATAGAGTTTTTATGATTCTTAAAACTCGATATCGCATCTCATTTCTATATTTCATGGTAAGATATAATATGATTTGCGAAGTGTTATGTATTCCTCGTCTACACTCCAAATGATTGTGAATGCGACACTTCCTTGCAAGGAAATAGCGTTTGCAGATGTCTACGTATCGTAGCAATGGAGTTCTTATGATTCTTAAAACGCAATATCGCATCTCAATTCTATGTTTCATGGTAAGATATAATATGATTTGCGAAGTGTTATGTATTCCTCGTCTACACTTCAAATGAATGTAAATGCGACACTTCCTTGCAAAGAAATAGCGTTTGCAGATGTCTACGTATCGTAGCAATAGATTCCTAATGCTTCTTAAAACGCGATATCGCATCTCATTTCTATGTTTCATGGTAAGATATAATATGATTTGCGAAGTGTTATGTATTCCTCGTCTACGCTTCAAATGAATGTAAATGCGACACTTCCTTGCAAACAAATAGCGTTTGCAGATGTCTACGTATCGTAGCAATAGATTCCTAATGCTTCTTAAAACGCGATATCGCATCTCATTTCTATGTTTCATGGTAAGATATAACATGATTTGCGAAGTGTTATGTATTCCTCGTCTACACTTCAAATGAATGTAAATGCGACACTTCCTTACAAAGAAATAGCGTTTGCAGATGTCTACGTATCGTAGCAATAGATTCCTAATGCTTCTTAAAACGCGATATCGCATCTCATTTCTATGTTTCATGGTAAGATATAACATGATTTGCGAAGTGTTATGTATTCCTCGTCTACACTTCAAATGAATGTGAGTGCGATACTTCCTCGCTAGGAAATAGCGTTTGCAGATGTCTACGTATCGTAGCAATAGCTTTCTAATGCTTCTTAAAACGCGATATGGCATCTCATTTCTATGTTTCATGGTAAGATATAATGTGATTTGCGAAGTGTCATGTATTCCTCGTCTACACTTCAAATGAATGTAAATGCGACACTTCCTTGCAAGCAAATAGCGTTTGCAGATGTCTACGTATCGAAGCAATAGAGTTCTTATGATTCTTAAAACGCGATATCGCATCTCATTTCTATGTTTCATGGTAAGATATAATATTCTTTGCGAAGTGTTATGCATTCCTCGTCTACGATTCAAATGAATGTAAATGCGACACTTCCTTGCAAGGAAATAGCGTTTGCAGATGTCTACGTATCGTAGCAATAGAGTTTTTATGATTCTTAAAACTCGATATCGCATCTCATTTCTATATTTCATGGTAAGATATAATATGATTTGCGAAGTGTTATGTATTCCTCGTCTACACTCCAAATGATTGTGAATGCGACACTTCCTTGCAAGGAAATAGCGTTTGCAGATGTCTACGTATCGTAGCAATGGAGTTCTTATGATTCTTAAAACGCAATATCGCATCTCAATTCTATGTTTCATGGTAAGATATAATATGATTTGCGAAGTGTTATGCATTCCTCGTCTACACTTCAAATGAATGTAAATGCGAAACTTCCTTGCAAGGAAATAGCGTTTGCAGATGTCTACGTATCGTAGCAATAGATTTCTAATGCTGCTTAAAACGCGATATCGCATCTCATTTCTATGTTTCATGGTAAGATATAATATGATTTGCGAAGTGTTATGTATTCCTCGTCAACACTTCAAATGAATGCAAATGCGACACTTCCTTGCAAGGGAATAGCGTTTGCAGATGTCTACGTATCGAAGCAATAGAGATCAAATGCTTCTTAAATCGAGATATTGCATCTCATTTCTATTTTTCATGGTAAGATATAATATGATTTGCGAAGTGTTATGTATTCCTCGTCTACACTTCAAATGAATGTAAATGCGACACTTCCTTGCAAAGAAATAGCGTTTGCAGATGTCTACGTATCGTAGCAATAGATTCCTAATGCTTCTTAAAACGCGATATCGCATCTCATTTCTATGTTTCATGGTAAGATATAATATGATTTGCGAAGTGTTATGTATTCCTCGTCTACACTTCAAATGAATGTAAATGCGACACTTCCTTGCAAAGAAATAGCGTTTGCAGATGTCTACGTATCGTAGCAATAGATTCCTAATGCTTCTTAAAACGCGATATCGCATCTCATTTCTATGTTTCATGGTAAGATATAACATGATTTGCGAAGTGTTATGTATTCCTCGTCTACACTTCAAATGAATGTGAGTGCGATACTTCCTCGCTAGGAAATAGCGTTTGCAGATGTCCACGTATCGTAGCAATAGCTTTCTAATGCTTCTTAAAACGCGATATGGCATCTCATTTCTATGTTTCATGGTAAGATATAATATGATTTGCGATGTGTCATGTATTCCTCGTCTACACTTCAAATGAATGTAAATGCGACACTTCCTTGCAAGCAAATAGCGTTTGCAGATGTCTACGTATCGAAGCAATAGAGTTCTTATGATTCTTAAAACGCGATATCGCATCTCATTTCTATGTTTCATGGTAAGATATAATATTCATTGCGAAGTGTTATGCATTCCTCGTCTACGACTCAAATGAATGTAAATGCGACACTTCCATGCAAGGAAATAGCGTTTGCAGATGTCTACGTATCGTAGCAATAGATTCCTAATGCTTCTTAAAACGCGATATCGCATCTCATTTCTATGTTTCATGGTAAGATATAACATGATTTACGAAGTGTTATGTATTCCTCGTCTACACTTCAAATGAATGTGAGTGCGATACTTCCTCGCTAGGAAATAGCTTTTGCAGATGTCTACGTATCGTAGCAATAGCTTTCTAATGCTTCTTAAAACGCGATATGGCATCTCATTTCTATGCTTCATGGTAAGATATAATATGATTTGCGAAGTGTTATGTATTCCTCGTCTACACTTGAAGTGAATGTAAATGCGACACTTCCTAGCAAGGAAATAGCGTTTGCAGATGTCTACGTATCGAAGCAATAGAGTTCAAATGCTTCTTAAAACGAGATATTGCATCTCATATCTATGTTTCATGATAAGATATAATATTCATTGCGAAGTGTTATGCATTCCTCGTCTACGATTCAAATGAATGTAAATGCGACACTTCCTTGCAAGGAAATAGCGTTTACAGATGTCTACCTATCGTAGCAATAGAGTTCTAATGCTTCTTAAAACGCGATATCGCATCTCATTTCTATGTTTCATGGTAAGATATAATATGATTTGCGAAGTGTTATGTATTCCTCGTCTACACTTCAAATGAATGTAAATGCGACACTTCCTTGCAAAGAAATAGCGTTTGCAGATGTCTACGTATCCTAGCAATAGATTCCTAATGCATCTTAAAACGCGATATCGCATCTCATTTCTATGTTTCATGGAAAGATATAACATGATTTGCGAAGTGTTATGTATTCCTCGTCTACACTTCAAATGAATGTGAGTGCGATACTTCCTCGCTAGGAAATAGCGTTTGCTGATGTCTACGTATCGTAGCAATAGCTTTCTAATGCTTCTTAAAACGCGATATGGCATCTCATTTCTATGTTTCATGGTAAGATATAATATGATTTGCGAAGTGTCATGTATTCCTCGTCTACACTTCAAATGAATGTAAATGCGACACTTCCTTGCTAGGAAATAGCGTTTGCAGATGTCTAGGTATCATAGCAATAGAGTTCAAATGCTTCTTGAAACGAGATATTGCAACTCATATCTATGATTCATGATAAGATATAATATTCATTGCGAAGTGTTATGCATTCCTCGTATACGATTCAAATGAATGCAAATGTGACACTTCCTTGCAAGGAAATAGCGTTTGCAGATGTCTACCTATCGTAGCAATAGAGTTCTAATGCTTCTTAATACGCGATGTCGCATCTCATTTCTATGTTTCATGATAAGATATAATATTCATTGCGACGTGTTATGCATTCCTCGTGTACGATTCAAATGATTGTAAATACGACACTACCTTGCAAGGAAATAGCGTTTGCAGATGTCTAGGTATCGTAGCAATAGAGTTCTAATGCTTCTTAAAACGCGATATCGCATCTCATTTCTATGTTTCATGGTAAAATATAATATGATTTGCGAAGTGTTATGTATTCCTCGTCTACACTTCAAATGAATGTAAATGCGACACTTCCTTGCAAAGAAATAGCGTTTGCAGATGTCTACGTATCGTAGCAATAGATTCCTAATGCTTCTTAAAACGCGATATCGCATCTCATTTCTATGTTTCATGGTAAGATATAACATGATTTGCGAAGTGTTATGTATTCCTCGTCTACACTTCAAATGAATGTGAGTGCGATACTTCCTCGCTAGGAAATAGCGTTTGCAGATGTCTACGTATCGTAGCAATAGAGTTTTTATGATTCTTAAAACGCGATATCGCATCTCATTTCTATGTTTCACGGTAAGATATAATATGATTTGCGAAGTGTCTTGTATTCCTCGTCTACACTTCAAAGGAATGTGAACGCGACACTTCCTCGCTAGGAAATAGCGTTTGCAGATGTCTACGTATCGTAGCAATGGAGTTCTTATGATTCTTAAAACGCGATATCGCATCTCAATTCTATGTTTCGTGGTAAGATATAATATGATTTGCGAAGTGTCTTGTATTCCTCGTCTACGATTCAAATGAACGTAAATGCGACACTTCCTTGCAAGGAAATAGCGTTTGCAGATGTCTACGTATCGAAGCAATAGAGATCAAATGCTTCTTAAATCGAGATATTGCATCTCATTTCTATTTTTCATGGTAAGATATAATATGATTTGCGAAGTGTTATGTATTCCTCGTCTACACTTGAAGTGAATGTAAATGCGACACTTCCTAGCAAGGAAATAGCGTTTGCAGGTGTCTACGTATCGAAGCAATAGAGTTCTAATGCTTCTTAAAACGAGATATTGCATCTCATATCTATGTTTCATGATAAGATATAATATTCATTGCGAAGTGTTATGCATTCCTCGTCTACGATACAAATGAATGTAAATGCGACACTTCCTTGCAAGGAAATAGCGTTTGCAGATGTCTACCTATCGTAGCAATAGAGTTCTAATGCTTCTTAAAACGCGATATCGCATCCCATTTCTATGTTTCATGGTAAGATATAATATGATTTGCGAAGTGTTATGTATTCCTCGTCTACACTTCAAATGAATGTAATTGCGACACTTCCTTGCAAAGCAATAGCGTTTGCAGATGTCTACGTATCGTAGCAATAGATTCCTAATGCTTCTTAAAACGCGATATCGCATCTCATTTCTATGTTTCATGGTAAGATATAATATGATTTGCGAAGTGTTATGTATTCCTCGTCTACACTTCAAATGAATGTAAATGCGACACTTCCTTACAAAGAAATAGCGTTTGCAGATGTCTACGTATCGTAGCAATAGATTCCTAATGCTTCTTAAAACGCGATATCGCATCTCATTTCTATGTTTCATGGTAAGATATAACATGATTTGCGAAGTGTTATGTATTCCTCGTCTACACTTCAAATGAATGTGAGTGCGATACTTCCTCGCTAGGAAATAGCGTTTGCAGATGTCTACGTATCGTAGCAATAGCTTTCTAATGCTTCTTAAAACGCGATATGGCATCTCATTTCTATGTTTCATGGTAAGATATAATGTGATTTGCGAAGTGTCATGTATTCCTCGTCTACACTTCAAATGAATGTAAATGCGACACTTCCTTGCAAGCAAATAGCGTTTGCAGATGTCTACGTGTCGAAGCAATAGAGTTCTTATGATTCTTAAAACGCGATATCGCATCTCATTTCTATGTTTCATGGTAAGATATAATATTCTTTGCGAAGTGTTATGCATTCCTCGTCTACGATTCAAATGAATGTAAATGCGACACTTCCTTGCAAGGAAATAGCGTTTGCAGATGTCTACGTATCGTAGCAATAGAGTTTTTATGATTCTTAAAACTCGATATCGCATCTCATTTCTATATTTCATGGTAAGATATAATATGATTTGCGAAGTGTTATGTATTCCTCGTCTACACTCCAAATGATTGTGAATGCGACACTTCCTTGCAAGGAAATAGCGTTTGCAGATGTCTACGTATCGTAGCAATGGAGTTCTTATGATTCTTAAAACGCAATATCGCATCTCAATTCTATGTTTCATGGTAAGATATAATATGATTTGCGAAGTGTTATGCATTCCTCGTCTACACTTCAAATGAATGCAAATGCGACACTTCCTTGCAAGGAAATAGCGTTTGCAGATGTCTACGTATCGAAGCAATAGAGATCAAATGCTTCTTAAATCGAGATATTGCATCTCATTTCTATTTTTCATGGTAAGATATAATATGATTTGCGAAGTGTTATGTATTCCTCGTCTACACTCCAAATGATTGTGAATGCGACACTTCCTTGCAAAGAAATAGCGTTTGCAGATGTCTACGTATCGTAGCAATAGATTCCTAATGCTTCTTAAAACGCGATATCGCATCTCATTTCTATGTTTCATGGTAAGATATAATATGATTTGCGAAGTGTTATGTATTCCTCGTCTACACTTCAAATGAATGTAAATGCGACACTTCCTTGCAAAGAAATAGCGTTTGCAGATGTCTACGTATCGTAGCAATAGATTCCTAATGCTTCTTAAAACGCGATATCGCATCTCATTTCTATGTTTCATGGTAAGATATAACATGATTTGCGAAGTGTTATGTATTCCTCGTCTACACTTCAAATGAATGTGAGTGCGATACTTCCTCGCTAGGAAATAGCGTTTGCAGATGTCCACGTATCGTAGCAATAGCTTTCTAATGCTTCTTAAAACGCGATATGGCATCTCATTTCTATGTTTCATGGTAAGATATAATATGATTTGCGATGTGTCATGTATTCCTCGTCTACACTTCAAATGAATGTAAATGCGACACTTCCTTGCAAGCAAATAGCGTTTGCTGATGTCTACGTATCGAAGCAATAGAGTTCTTATGATTCTTAAAACGCGATATCGCATCTCATTTCTATGTTTCATGGTAAGATATAATATTCATTGCGAAGTGTTATGCATTCCTCGTCTACGACTCAAATGAATGTAAATGCGACACTTCCATGCAAGGAAATAGCGTTTGCAGATGTCTACGTATCGTAGCAATAGATTCCTAATGCTTCTTAAAACGCGATATCGCATCTCATTTCTATGTTTCATGGTAAGATATAACATGATTTGCGAAGTGTTATGTATTCCTCGTCTACACTTCAAATGAATGTGAGTGCGATACTTCCTCGCTAGGAAATAGCGTTTGCTGATGTCTACGTATCGTAGCAATAGCTTTCTAATGCTTCTTAAAACCCGATATGGCATCTCATTTCTATGTTTCATGGTAAGATATAACATGATTTACGAAGTGTTATGTATTCCTCGTCTACACTTCAAATGAATGTGAGTGCGATACTTCCTCGCTAGGAAATAGCTTTTGCAGATGTCTACGTATCGTAGCAATAGCTTTCTAATGCTTCTTAAAACGCG
Organism: Xylocopa sonorina; assembly: GCF_050948175.1. Lineage (NCBI taxonomy): Eukaryota > Metazoa > Arthropoda > Insecta > Hymenoptera > Apidae > Xylocopa > Xylocopa sonorina. Next base: position 204,561 of record NW_027490459.1, read on the forward strand.
ATATGGCATCTCATTTCTATGCTTCATGGTAAGATATAATATGATTTGCGAAGTGTCATGTGTTCCTCGTCTACACTTCAAATGAACGTAAATGTGACACTTCCTTGCTAGGAAATAGCGTTTGCAGATGTCTAGGTATCATAGCAATAGAGTTCAAATGCTTCCTGAAAGGAGATATTGCATCTCATATATATGATTCATGATAAGATATAATATTCATTGCGAAGTGTTATGCATTCCTCGTATACGATTCAAATGAATGCAAATGCGATACTTCCTTGCAAGGAAATAGCGTTTGCAGATGTCTACGTATCGAAGCAATAGAGATCAGATGCCTCTTAAATCGAGATATTGCATCTCATTTCTATGTTTCATGGTAAGATATAATATGATTTGCGAAGTGTTATGTATTCCTCGTCTACACTTGAAGTGAATGTAAATGCGACACTTCCTAGCAAGGAAATAGCGTTTGCAGATGTCTACGTATCGAAGCAATAGAGTTCAAATGCTTCTTAAAACGAGATATTGCATCTCATATCTATGTTTCATGATAAGATATAATATTCATTGCGAAGTGTTATGCATTCCTCGTCTACGATTCAAATGAATGTAAATGCGACACTTCCTTGCAAGGAAATAGCGTTTACAGATGTCTACCTATCGTAGCAATAGAGTTCTAATGCTTCTTAAAACGCGATATCGCATCTCATTTCTATGTTTCATGGTAAGATATAATATGATTTGCGAAGTGTTATGTATTCCTCGTCTACACTTCAAATGAATGTAAATGCGACACTTCCTTGCAAAGAAATAGCGTTTGCAGATGTCTACGTATCGTAGCAATAGATTCCTAATGCATCTTAAAACGCGATATCGCATCTCATTTCTATGTTTCATGGAAAGATATAACATGATTTGCGAAGTGTTATGTATTCCTCGTCTACACTTCAAATGAATGTGAGTGCGATACTTCCTCGCTAGGAAATAGCGTTTGCTGATGTCTACGTATCGTAGCAATAGCTTTCTAATGCTTCTTAAAACGCGATATGGCATCTCATTTCTATGTTTCATGGTAAGATATAATATGATTTGCGAAGTGTCATGTATTCCTCGTCTACACTTCAAATGAATGTAAATGCGACACTTCCTTGCTAGGAAATAGCGTTTGCAGATGTCTAGGTATCATAGCAATAGAGTTCAAATGCTTCTTGAAACGAGATATTGCAACTCATATCTATGATTCATGATAAGATATAATATTCATTGCGAAGTGTTATGCATTCCTCGTATACGATTCAAATGAATGCAAATGTGACACTTCCTTGCAAGGAAATAGCGTTTGCAGATGTCTACCTATCGTAGCAATAGAGTTCTAATGCTTCTTAATACGCGATGTCGCATCTCATTTCTATGTTTCATGATAAGATATAATATTCATTGCGACGTGTTATGCATTCCTCGTGTACGATTCAAATGATTGTAAATACGACACTACCTTGCAAGGAAATAGCGTTTGCAGATGTCTAGGTATCGTAGCAATAGAGTTCTAATGCTTCTTAAAACGCGATATCGCATCTCATTTCTATGTTTCATGGTAAGATATAATATGATTTGCGAAGTGTTATGTATTCCTCGTCTACACTTCAAATGAATGTAAATGCGACACTTCCTTGCAAAGAAATAGCGTTTGCAGATGTCTACGTATCGTAGCAATAGATTCCTAATGCTTCTTAAAACGCGATATCGCATCTCATTTCTATGTTTCATGGTAAGATATAACATGATTTGCGAAGTGTTATGTATTCCTCGTCTACACTTCAAATGAATGTGAGTGCGATACTTCCTCGCTAGGAAATAGCGTTTGCAGATGTCTACGTATCGTAGCAATAGCTTTCTAATGCTTCTTAAAACGCGATATGGCATCTCATTTCTATGTTTCATGGTAAGATATAATATGATTTGCGAAGTGTTATGTATTCCTCGTCTACACTTCAAGTGAATGTAAATGCGACACTCCTTAGCAAGGAAATAGCGTTTGCAGATGTCTACGTATCGAAGCAATAGAGTTCAAATGCTTCTTAAAACGAGATATTGCATCTCATATCTATGTTTCATGATAAGATATAATATTCATTGCGAAGTGTTATGCATTCCTCGTCTACGATTCAAATGAATGTAAATGCGTCTCTTCCTTGCAAGGAAATAGCGTATACAGATGTCTACCTATCGTAGCAATAGAGTTCTAATGCTTCTTAAAACGCGATATCGCATCTCATTTCTATGTTTCATGGTAAGGTATAACATGATTTGCGAAGTGTTATGTATTCCTCGTCTACACTTCAAATGAATGTGAATGCGATACTTCCTCGCTAGGAAATAGCGTTTGCAGATGTCTACGTATCGTAGCAATAGCTTTCTAATGCTTCTTAAAACGCGATATCGCATCTCATTTCTATGTTTCATGGTAATATATAATATGATTTGCGAAGTGTTATGTATTCCTCGTCTACACTTCAAATGAATGTAAATGCGACACTTCCTTGCTAGGAAATAGTGTCTGCAGATGTCTAGGTATCGTATCAATAGATTTCTAATGCTTCTTAAAACGCGATATGGCATCTCATTTCTATGTTTCATGGTAAGATATAATATGACTTGCGAAGTGTTATGTATTCCTCGTCTGCACTTCAAATGAATGTAAATGCGACACTTCCTTGCAAGCAAATAGCGTTTGCAGATGTCTACGTATCGTAGCAATGGAGTTCTTATGATTCTTAAAACGCGATATCGCATCTCAATTCTATGTTTCATGGTAAGATATAATATGATTTGCGAAGTGTTATGTATTCCTCGTCTACACTTCAAATGAATGTAAATGCGACACTTCCTTGCAAGGAAATAGCGTTTGCAGATGTCTACGTGTCGAAGCAATAGAGTTCTTATGATTCTTAAAGCGCGATATCGCATCTCATTTCTATGTTTCATGGTAAGATATAATATGATTTGCGAAGTGATATGTACTCCTCGTCTACACTTCAAATTAATGTAAATGCGACACTTCCTTGAAAGGAAATAGCGTTTGCAGATGTCTATGTATCGTAGCGATAGAGGTCTGATGCTTCTCAAAACACAATATCGCATCTCATTTCTATGTTTCATGGTAAGATATAATATGATTAGTGAAGTGTCATGTATTCCTCGTCTACGCTTCAAATGAATGTAAATGCGACACTTCCTTGCAAGGAAATAGCGTTTGCAGATGTCTACGTATCGAAGCAATAGAGTTCAAATGCTTCTTAAAACGAGATATTGCTTTTCATATCTATGTTTCATGATAGGATATAATATTCATTGCGAAGTGTTATGCATTCCTCGTCTACGATTCAAATGAAAGTAAATGCCACACTTCCTTGCAAGGAAATTGCGATTGCAGATGTCTACGTATCGTAGCAATAGAGTTCCTATGATTCTTAAAACGCGATATCGCATCTCATTTCTATGTTTCATAGTAAGATATAATATGATTTGCGAAGTGTTGTGTATTCCTCGTCTACACTTCAAATGAATGTGAGTGCGATACTTCCTCGCTAGGAAATAGCGTTTGCAGATGTCCACGTATCGTAGCAATAGCTTTCTAATGCTTCTTAAAACGCGATATGGCATCTCATTTCTATGTTTCATGGTAAGATATAATATGATTTGCGATGTGTCATGTATTCCTCGTCTACACTTCAAATGAATGTAAATGCGACACTTCCTTGCAAGCAAATAGCGTTTGCAGATGTCTACGTATCGAAGCAATAGAGTTCTTATGATTCTTAAAACGCGATATCGCATCTCATTTCTATGTTTCATGGTAAGATATAATATTCATTGCGAAGTGTTATGCATTCCTCGTCTACGACTCAAATGAATGTAAATGCGACACTTCCATGCAAGGAAATAGCGTTTGCAGATGTCTACGTATCGTAGCAATAGATTCCTAATGCTTCTTAAAACGCGATATCGCATCTCATTTCTATGTTTCATGGTAAGATATAACATGATTTACGAAGTGTTATGTATTCCTCGTCTACACTTCAAATGAATGTGAGTGCGATACTTCCTCGCTAGGAAATAGCTTTTGCAGATGTCTACGTATCGTAGCAATAGCTTTCTAATGCTTCTTAAAACGCGATATGGCATCTCTTTCCAAGGTTCATGGTAAGATATAATATGATTTGCGAAGTGTCATGTATTCCTCGTCTACACTTCAAATGAACGTAAATGCGACACTTCCTTGCTAGGAAATAGCGTTTGCAGATGTCTAGGTATCATAGCAATAGAGTTCAAATGCTTCTTGAAACGAGATATTGCAACTCATATCTATGATTCATGATAAGATATAATATTCATTGCGAAGTGTTATGCATTCCTCGTATACGATTCAAATGAATGCAAATGTGACACTTCCTTGCAAGGAAATAGCGTTTGCAGATGTCTACCTATCGTAGCAATAGAGTTCTAATGCTTCTTAATACGCGATGTCGCATCTCATTTCTATGTTTCATGATAAGATATAATATTCATTGCGACGTGTTATGCATTCCTCGTGTACGATTCAAATGATTGTAAATACGACACTACCTTGCAAGGAAATAGCGTTTGCAGATGTCTAGGTATCGTAGCAATAGAGTTCTAATGCTTCTTAAAACGCGATATCGCATCTCATTTCTATGTTTCATGGTAAGATATAATATGATTTGCGAAGTGTTATGTATTCCTCGTCTACACTTCAAATGAATGTAAATGCGACACTTCCTTGCAAAGAAATAGCGTTTGCAGATGTCTACGTATCGTAGCAATAGATTCCTAATGCTTCTTAAAACGCGATATCGCATCTCATTTCTATGTTTCATGGTAAGATATAACATGATTTGCGAAGTGTTATGTATTCCTCGTCTACACTTCAAATGAATGTGAGTGCGATACTTCCTCGCTAGGAAATAGCGTTTGCAGATGTCTACGTATCGTAGCAATAGCTTTCTAATGCTTCTTAAAACGCGATATGGCATCTCATTTCTATGTTTCATGGTAAGATATAATATGATTTGCGAAGTGTTATGTATTCCTCGTCTACACTTCAAGTGAATGTAAATGCGACACTCCTTAGCAAGGAAATAGCGTTTGCAGATGTCTACGTATCGAAGCAATAGAGTTCAAATCCTTCTTAAAACGAGATATTGCATCTCATATCTATGTTTCATGATAAGATATAATATTCATTGCGAAGTGTTATGCATTCCTCGTCTACGATTCAAATGAATGTAAATGCGTCTCTTCCTTGCAAGGAAATAGCGTATACAGATGTCTACCTATCGTAGCAATAGAGTTCTAATGCTTCTTAAAACGCGATATCGCATCTCATTTCTATGTTTCATGGTAAGGTATAACATGATTTGCGAAGTGTTATGTATTCCTCGTCTACACTTCAAATGAATGTGAATGCGATACTTCCTCGCTAGGAAATAGCGTTTGCAGATGTCTACGTATCGTAGCAATAGCTTTCTAATGCTTCTTAAAACGCGATATCGCATCTCATTTCTATGTTTCATGGTAATATATAATATGATTTGCGAAGTGTTATGTATTCCTCGTCTACACTTCAAATGAATGTAAATGCGACACTTCCTTGCTAGGAAATAGTGTCTGCAGATGTCTAGGTATCGTATCAATAGATTTCTAATGCTTCTTAAAACGCGATATGGCATCTCATTTCTATGTTTCATGGTAAGATATAATATGACTTGCGAAGTGTTATGTATTCCTCGTCTGCACTTCAAATGAATGTAAATGCGACACTTCCTTGCAAGCAAATAGCGTTTGCAGATGTCTACGTATCGTAGCAATGGAGTTCTTATGATTCTTAAAACGCGATATCGCATCTCAATTCTATGTTTCATGGTAAGATATAATATGATTTGCGAAGTGTTATGTATTCCTCGTCTACACTTCAAATGAATGTAAATGCGACACTTCCTTGCAAGGAAATAGCGTTTGCAGATATCTTACGTGTCGAAGCAATAGAGTTCTTATGATTCTTAAAGCGCGATATCGCATCTCATTTCTATGTTTCATGGTAAGATATAATATGATTTGCGAAGTGATATGTACTCCTCGTCTACACTTCAAATGAATGTGAATGCGATACTTCCTCGCTAGGAAATAGCGTTTGCAGATGTCTACGTATCGTAGCAATAGCTTTCTAATGCTTCTTAAAACGCGATATCGCATCTCATTTCTATGTTTCATGGTAATATATAATATGATTTGCGAAGTGTTATGTATTCCTCGTCTACACTTCAAATGAATGTAAATGCGACACTTCCTTGCTAGGAAATAGTGTCTGCAGATGTCTAGGTATCGTATCAATAGATTTCTAATGCTTCTTAAAACGCGATATGGCATCTCATTTCTATGTTTCATGGTAAGATATAATATGATTTGCGAAGTGTTATGTATTCCTCGTCTACACTTCAAGTGAATGTAAATGCGGACACTCCTTAGCAAGGAAATAGCGTTTGCAGATGTCTACGTATCGAAGCAATAGAGTTCAAATCCTTCTTAAAACGAGATATTGCATCTCATATCTATGTTTCATGATAAGATATAATATTCATTGCGAAGTGTTATGCATTCCTCGTCTACGATTCAAATGAATGTAAATGCGTCTCTTCCTTGCAAGGAAATAGCGTATACAGATGTCTACCTATCGTAGCAATAGAGTTCTAATGCTTCTTAAAACGCGATATCGCATCTCATTTCTATGTTTCATGGTAATGTATAACATGATTTGCGAAGTGTTATGTATTCCTCGTCTACACTTCAAATGAATGTGAATGCGATACTTCCTCGCTAGGAAATAGCGTTTGCAGATGTCTACGTATCGTAGCAATAGCTTTCTAATGCTTCTTAAAACGCGATATCGCATCTCATTTCTATGTTTCATGGTAAAATATAATATGATTTGCGAAGTGTTATGTATTCCTCGTCTACACTTCAAATGAATGTAAATGCGACACTTCCTTGCTAGGAAATAGTGTCTGCAGATGTCTAGGTATCGTATCAATAGATTTCTAATGCTTCTTAAAACGCGATATGGCATCTCATTTCTATGTTTCATGGTAAGATATAATATGACTTGCGAAGTGTTATGTATTCCTCGTCTGCACTTCAAATGAATGTAAATGCGACACTTCCTTGCAAGCAAATAGCGTTTGCAGATGTCTACGTATCGTAGCAATGGAGTTCTTATGATTCTTAAAACGCGATATCGCATCTCAATTCTATGTTTCATGGTAAGATATAATATGATTTGCGAAGTGTTATGTATTCCTCGTCTACACTTCAAATGAATGTAAATGCGACACTTCCTTGCAAGGAAATAGCGTTTGCAGATATCTACGTGTCGAAGCAATAGAGTTCTTATGATTCCTAAAGCGCGATATCGCATCTCATTTCTATGTTTCATGGTAAGATATAATATGATTTGCGAAGTGATATGTACTCCTCGTCTACACTTCAAATTAATGTAAATGCGACACTTCCTTGAAAGGAAATAGCGTTTGCAGATGTCTATGTATCGTAGCGATAGAGGTCTGATGCTTCTCAAAACACAATATCGCATCTCATTTCTATGTTTCATGGTAAGATATAATATGATTAGTGAAGTGTCATGTATTCCTCGTCTACGCTTCAAATGAATGTAAATGCGACACTTCCTTGCAAGGAAATTGCGATTGCAGATGTCTACGTATCGTAGCAATAGAGTTCCTATGATTCTTAAAACGCGATATCGCATCTCATTTCTATGTTTCATGGTAAGATATAATATGATTTGCGAAGTGTTGTGTATTCCTCGTCTACACTTCATATGAATGTAAATGCGACTCTTCCTTGCAAGGAAATAGCGTATACAGATGTCTACCTATCGTAGCAATAGAGTTCTAATGCTTCTTAAAACGCGATATCGCATCTCATTTCTATGTTTCATGGTAAGGTATAACATGATTTGCGAAGTGTTATGTTTTCCTCGTCTACACTTCAAATGAATGTGAATGCGATACTTCCTCGCTAGGAAATAGCGTTTGCAGATGTCTACGTATCGTAGCAATAGCTTTCTAATGCTTCTTAAAACGCGATATCGCATCTCATTTCTATGTTTCATGGTAAGATATAATATGATTTGCGAAGTGTTATGTATTCCTCGTCTACACTTCAAGTGAATGTAAATGCGACACTTCTTAGCAAGGAAATAGCGTTTGCAGATGTCTACGTATCGAAGCAATAGAGTTCAAATGCTTCTTAAAACGAGATATTGCATCTCATATCTATGTTTCATGATAAGATATAATATTCATTGCGAAGTGTTATGCATTCCTCGTATACGATACAAATGAATGTGAATGCGATACTTCCTCGCTAGGAAATAGCGTTTGCAGATGTCTACGTATCGTAGCAGTAGTTTTCTAATGCTTCTTAAAACGCGATATCGCATCTCATTTCTATGTTTCATGGTAAGATATAATATGATTTGCGAAGTGTTATGTATTCCTCGTCTACACTTCAAGTGAATGTAAATGCGACACTTCTTAGCAAGGAAATAGCGTTTGCAGATGTCTACGTATCGAAGCAATAGAGTTCAAATGCTTCTTAAAACGAGATATTGCATCTCATATCTATGTTTCATGATAAGATATAATATTCATTGCGAAGTGTTATGCATTCCTCGTCTACGATTCAAATGAATGTAAATGCGACTCTTCCTTCCAAGGAAATAGCGTTTACAGATGTCTAACTATCGTAGCAATAGAGTTCTAATGCTTCTTAAAACGCGATATGGCATCTCATTTCTATGTTTCATGGTAAGATATAATATGACTTGCGAAGTGTTATGTATTCCTCGTCTGCACTTCAAATGAATGTAAATGCGACACTTCCTTGCAAGGAAATAGCGTTTGCAGATGTCTACGTATCGTAGCAATGGAGTTCTTATGATTCTTAAAGCGCGATATCGCATCTCATTTCTATGTTTCATGGTAAGATATAATATGATTTGCGAAGTGATATGTACTCCTCGTCAACACTTCAAATTAATGTAAATGCGACACTTCCTTGAAAGGAAATAGCGTTTGCAGATGTCTATGTATCGTAGCGATAGAGGTCTGATGCTTCTCAAAACACAATATCGCATCTCATTTCTATGTTTCATGGTAAGATATAATATGATTAGTGAAGTGTCATCTATTCCTCGTCTACACTTCAAATGAATGTAAATGCGACACTTCCTTGCAAGGAAATAGCGTTTGCAGATGTCTACGTATCGAAGCAATAGAGTTCAAATGATTCTTAAAACGAGATATTGCTTTTCATATCTATGTTTCATGATAGGATATAATATTCATTGCGAAGTGTTATGCATTCCTCGTCCACGATTCAAATGAAAGTAAATGCCACACTTCCTTGCAAGGAAATTGCGATTGCAGATGTCTACGTATCGTAGCAATAGAGTTCCTATGATTCTTAAAACGCGATATCGCATCTCATTTCTATGTTTCATGGTAAGATATAATATGATTTGCGAAATGTTGTGTATTCCTCGTCTGCACTTCATATGAATGTAAATGCGACACTTCCTTGCAAAGAAATAGCGTTTGCAGATGTCTACGTATCTTAGCAACAGATTTCTGATGCTTCTTAAAACGCGATATCGCATCGCATTTCTGTGTTTCATGGAAAGATATAATATGATTTGCGAAGTGTCATGTATTCCTCGTCTACACTTCAAATGAATGTAAATGCGATACTTCCTTGCTAGGAAATAGCGTCTGCAGATGTCTAGGTATCGTAGCAATAGAGTTCAAATGCTTCTTAAAACGAGATATTGCATCTCATATCTATGTTTCATGATAAGATATAATATTCATAGCGAAGTGTTATGCATTCCTCGTATACGATTCAAATGAATGTAAATGCGACACTTCCTTGCAAGGAAATAGCGTTTGCAGATGTCTACGTGTCGAAGCAATAGAGTTCAAATGCTTGTTAAAACGAGATATTGCATCTCATATCTATGTTTTATGATAAGATATAATATTCATGTGGAAGTGTTATGCATTCCTCGTCTACGATTCAAATGAATGTAAATGCGACACTTCCTTGCAAGGAAATAGCGTTTGCAGATGTCTACGTATCGTAGCAGTAGAGTTTTTATGATTCTTAAAACGCGAAATCGCATCCCATTTCTATGTTTCATGGTAAGATGTAATATGATTTGCGAAGTGTTATGTATTCCTCGTCTACACTTCAAATGAATGTGAATGCCACACTTCCTAGCTAGGAAATAGCGTTTGCAGATGTCTGCGTATCGTAGCAATAGAGTACTTATGATTCTTAAAACGCGATATCGCATCTCATTTCTATGTTTCATGGTAATATATAATATGATTTGCGAAGTGTCATGTATTCCTCGTCTACACTTCAAATGAATGTAAATGCGACACTTCCTTGCCAGGAAATAGCGTCTGCAGATGTCTAGGTATCGTAGCAATAGAGTTCAAATGCTTCTTGAAACGAGATATTGCATCTCATATCTATGATTCATGATAAGATATAATATTCATTGCGAAGTGTTATGCATTCCTCTTATACGATTCAAATGAATGCAAATGCGACACTTCCTTGCAAGGAAATAGCGTTTGCAGATGTCTACGTGTCGAAGCAATAGAGTTCAAATGCTTGTTAAAACGAGATATTGCATCTCATATCTATGTTTTATGATAAGATATAATATTCATGTGGAAGTGTTATGCATTCCTCGTCTACGATTCAAATGAATGTAAATGCGACACTTCCTTGCAAGGAAATAGCGTTTGCAGATGTCTACGTATCGTAGCAGTAGAGTTTTTATGATTCTTAAAACGCGAAATCGCATCCCATTTCTATGTTTCATGGTAAGATGTAATATGATTTGCGAAGTGTTATGTATTCCTCGTCTACACTTCAAATGAATGTGAATGCCACACTTCCTAGCTAGGAAATAGCGTTTGCAGATGTCTGCGTATCGTAGCAATAGAGTACTTATGATTCTTAAAACGCGATATCGCATCTCATTTCTATGTTTCATGGTAATATATAATATGATTTGCGAAGTGTCATGTATTCCTCGTCTACACTTCAAATGAATGTAAATGCGACACTTCCTTGCCAGGAAATAGCGTCTGCAGATGTCTAGGTATCGTAGCAATAGAGTTCAAATGCTTCTTGAAACGAGATATTGCATCTCATATCTATGATTCATGATAAGATATAATATTCATTGCGAAGTGTTATGCATTCCTCTTATACGATTCAAATGAATGCAAATGCGACACTTCCTTGCAAGGAAATAGCGTTTGCAGATGTCTACGTATCGAAGCAATAGAGTTCAAATGCTTGTTAAAACGAGATATTGCATCTCATATCTATGTTTTATGATAAGATATAGTATTCATTTGGAAGTGTTATGTATTCCTCGTCTACACTTCATATGAATGTAAATGCGACACTTCCTTGCAAGGAAATAGCGTTTGCAGATGTCTACGTATCGTAGCAATAGAGTTTTTATGATTCTTAAAGCGCGATATCGCATCTCATTTCTATGATTCATGGTAAGATATAATATGATTTGCGAAGTGTTATGTATTCCTCGTCTACACTTCAAATGAATGTGAATGCCACACTTCCTCGCTAGGAAATAGCGTTTGCAGATATCTACGTATCGTAGCAATGGAGTTCTTATGATCCTTAAAACGCCATATCGCATCTCATTTCTATGTTTCATGGTAGGATATAATATGATTTGCGAAGTGTTATGTATTCCTCGTCTACACTTCATATGAATGTAAATGCGACACTTCCTTGCAAGGAAATAGCGTTTGCAGATGTCTACGTATCGAAGCAATACAGTTCAAATGCTTCTTAAAACGCGATATCGCATCTCATTTCTATGTTTCATGGTAAGATATAATATGATTTGCGAAGTGTTATGTATTCCTTGTCTACACTTCAAATGAATGTAAATGCGACACTTCCTTGCAAGGAAATAGCGTTTGCAGATGTCTACGTATCGAAGCAATAGTGTTCAAATGCTTCTTAAAACGAGATATTGCATCTCATATATATGTTTCATGATAAGATATAATATTCATTGCGAAGTGTTATGCATTCCTCGTATACGATTCAAATGAATGAAAATGCGACACTTCCTTGCAAGGAAATAGCGTTTGCAGTTGTCTACGTATCGTAGCAATAGAGTTCTTATGATTCTTAAAACGCGATATCGCATCACATTTCTATGTTTCATAGTAAGATATAATATGATTTGCGAAGTGTTATGTATTCCTCGTCTACACTTCAAATGAATGTAAATGCGACACTTCCTTGCAAGGAAATAGCGTCTGCAGATGTCTAGGTATCGTAGCAATAGATTTCTAATGCTTCTTAAAACGCGATATCGCATCTCATTTCTATGTTTCATGGTAAGATATAATATGATTTGCGAAGTGTCATGTATTCCTCGTCTACACTTCAAATGAATGTAAATGCGACACTTCCTTGCAAGGAAATAGCGTCTGCAGATGTCTACGTATCGTAGCAATATATTTCTAATGCTTCTTAAAATGCGATATCGCATCTCATTTCTATGTTTCATGGTAAGATATAATATGATTTGCGAAGTGTCTTGTATTCCTCGTCTACACTTCAAAGGAATGTGAACGCGACACTTCCTCGCTAGGAAATGGCGTTTGCAGATGTCTACGTATCGTAGCAATGGAGTTCTTATGATTCTTAAAACGCGATATCGCATCTCATTTCTATGTTTCATGGTAAGATATAATATGATTTGCGAGGTGTTATGTATTCCTCGTCTACACTTCAAATGAATGTAAATGCGACACTTCCTTGCAAAGAAATAGCGTTTGCAGATGTCTACGTATCGTAGCAATAGATTCCTAATGCTTCTTAAAACGCGATATCGCATCTCATTTCTATGTTTCATGGTAAGATATAACATGATTTGCGAAGTGTTATGTATTCCTCATCTACACTTCAAATGAATGTGAGTGCGATACTTCCTCGCTAGGAAATAGCGTTTGCAGATGTCTACGTATCGTAGCAATAGCTTTCTAATGCTTCTTAAAACGCGATATGCCATCTCATTTCTATGTTTCATGGTAAGATATAATATGATTTGCGAAGTGTCATGTATTCCTCGTCTACACTTCAAATGAATGTAAATGCGACACTTCCTTGCAAGGAAATAGCGTTTGCAGATGTCTACGTATCGTAGCAATAGAGTTTTTATGATTCTTAAAACGCGATATCGCATCTCATTTCTATGTTTCATGGTAAGATATAATATGATTTGCGAAGTGTTATGTATTCGTCGTCTACACTTCAAATGAATGTGAATGCCACACTTCCTCGCTAGGAAATAGCGTTTGCAGATGTCTACGTATCGTAGCAATAGAGTTTTTATGATTCTTAAAACGCGATATCGCATCTCATATCTATGTTTCATGGTAAGATATAATATGATTTGCGAAGTGTCTTGTATTCCTCGTCTACACTTCAAAGGAATGTGAACGCGACACTTCCTCGCTAGGAAATGGCGTTTGCAGATGTCTACGTATCGTAGCAATGGAGTTCTTATGATTCTTAAAACGCGATATCGCATCTCATTTCTATGTTTCATGGTAAGATATAATATGATTTGCGAGGTGTTATGTATTCCTCGTCTACACTTCAAATGAATGTAAATGCGACACTTCCTTGCAAAGAAATAGCGTTTGCAGATGTCTACGTATCGTAGCAATAGGTTCCTAATGCTTCTTAAAACGCGATATCGCATCTCATTTCTATGTTTCATGGTAAGATATAACATGATTTGCGAAGTGTTATGTATTCCTCGTCTACACTTCAAATGAATGTGAGTGCGATAGTTCCTCGCTAGGAAATAGCGTTTGCAGATGTCTACGTATCGTAGCAATAGCTTTCTAATGCTTCTTAAAACGCGATATGCCATCTGATTTCTATGTTTCATGGTAAGATATAATATGATTTGCGAAGTGTCATGTATTCCTCGTCTACACTTCAAATGAATGTAAATGCGACACTTCCTTGCTAGGAAATAGCGTTTGCAGATGTCTAGGTATCATAGCAATAGAGTTCAAATGCTTCTTGAAACGAGATATTGCATCTCATATCTATGATTCATGATAAGATATAATATTCATTGCGAAGTGTTATGCATTCCTCGTATACGATTCAAATGAATGCAAATGCGACACTTCCTTGCAAGGAAATAGCGTTTGCAGATGTCTACGTATCGAAGCAATAGAGTTCAAATGCTTGTTAAAACGAGATATTGCATCTCATATCTATGTTTTATGATAAGATATAATATTCATTTGGAAGTGTTATGCATTCCTCGTCTACGATTCAAATGAATGTAAATGCGACACTTCCTTGCAAGGAAATAGCGTTTGCAGATGTCTACGTATCGTAGCAATAGAGTTTTTATGATTCTTAAAACGCGATATCGCATCCCATTTCTATGTTTCATGGTAAGATATAATATGATTTGCGAAGTGTTACGTATTCCTCGTCTACACTTCAAATGAATGTGAATGCCACACTTCCTCGCTGGGAAATAGCGTTTGCAGATGTCCACGTATCGTAGCAATAGAGTTCTTATGATTCTTAAAACGCGATATCGCATCTCATTTCTATGTTTCATGGTAAGATATAATATGATTTGCGAAGTGTTATGTATTCCTCGTCTACACTTCCAGTGAATGTAAATGCGACACTTCTTAGCAAAGAAATAGCGTTTGCAGATGTTTACGTATCGAAGCAATAGAGTTCAAATGCTTCTTAAAACGAGATATTGCATCTCATATCTATGTTTCATGATAAGATATAATATTCATTGCGAAGTGTTATGCATTCCTCGTCTACGATTCAAATGAATGTAAATGCGACACTTCCTTGCAAGGAAATAGCGTTTACAGATGTCTACCTATCGTAGCAATAGAGTTCTAATGCTTCTTAAAACGCGATATCGCATCTCATTTCTATGTTTCATGGTAAGATATAATGTGATTTGCGAAGTGTTATATATTCCTCGTCTACACTTCAAATGAATGTAAATGCGGCACTTCCTTGCTAGGAAATAGTGTCTGCAGATGTCTAGGTATCGTAGCGATAGAGTTCTAATGCTTCCTAAAACGCGATATCGCATCTCATTTCTATGTTTCATGGTAAGATATAATATGATTTGCGAAGTGTTATGTATTCCTCGTCTACACTTCAAATGAATGTAACTGCGACACTTCCTTGCTCGGAAATAGTGTCTGCAGATGTCTAGGCATCGTAGCGATTGCGTTCTAATGCTTCCTGAAACGCGATATCGCATCTCATTTCTATGTTTCATGGTAAGATATAATATGATTTGCGAAGGGTTATGTATTCCTCATCTACACTTCAAATGAATGTGAATGCGACACTTCCTCGCTAGGAAATAGCGTTTGCAGATGTCTACGTATCGTAGCAATAGATTTCTAATGCTTCTTAAAACGCGATATCACATCTCATTCCTATGTTTCATGGTAGGATATAATATGATTTGCGAAGTGTTCTGTATTCCTCGTCTACACTTCAAATGAATGTAAATGCGACACTTCCTTGCAAGCAAATAGCGTTTGCAGATGTCTACGTATCGAAGCAATGGAGTTCTTATGATTCTTAAAACGCGATATCGCATCTCATTTCTATGTTTCATGGTAAGATATAATATTCATTGCGAAGTGTTATGTATTCGTCGTCTACACTTCAAATGAATGTGAATGCCACACTTCCTCGCTAGGAAATAGCGTTTGCAGATGTCTACGTATCGTAGCAATAGAGTTTTTATGATTCTTAAAACGCGATATCGCATCTCATTTCTATGTTTCATGGTAAGATATAATATGATTTGCGAAGTGTCTTGTATTCCTCGTCTACACTTCAAAGGAATGTGAACGCGACACTTCCTCGCTAGGAAATGGCGTTTGCAGATGTCTACGTATCGTAGCAATGGAGTTCTTATGATTCTTAAAACGAGATATCGCATCTCATTTCTATGTTTCATGGTAAGATATAATATGATTTGCGAGGTGTTATGTATTCCTCGTCTACACTTCAAATGAATGTAAATGCGACACTTCCTTGCAAAGAAATAGCGTTTGCAGATGTCTACGTATCGTAGCAATAGGTTCCTAATGCTTCTTAAAACGCGATATCGCATCTCATTTCTATGTTTCATGGTAAGATATAACATGATTTGCGAAGTGTTATGTATTCCTCGTCTACACTTCAAATGAATGTGAGTGCGATAGTTCCTCGCTAGGAAATAGCGTTTGCAGATGTCTACGTATCGTAGCAATAGCTTTCTAATGCTTCTTAAAACGCGATATGCCATCTGATTTCTATGTTTCATGGTAAGATATAATATGATTTGCGAAGTGTCATGTATTCCTCGTCTACACTTCAAATGAATGTAAATGCGACACTTCCTTGCTAGGAAATAGCGTTTGCAGATGTCTAGGTATCATAGCAATAGAGTTCAAATGCTTCTTGGAACGAGATATTGCATCGCATATCTATGATTCATGATAAGATATAGTATTCATTGCGAAGTGTTATGCATTCCTCGTATACGATTCAAATGAATGCAAATGCGACACTTCCTTGCAAGGAAATAGCGTTTGCAGATGTCTACGTATCGAAGCAATAGAGTTCAAATGCTTGTTAAAACGAGATATTGCATCTCATATCTATGTTTTATGATAAGATATAATATTCATTTGGAAGTGTTATGCATTCCTCGTCTACGATTCAAATGAATGTAAATGCGACACTTCCTTGCAAGGAAATAGCGTTTGCAGATGTCTACGTATCGCAGCAATAGAGTTTTTATGATTCTTAAAACGCGATATCGCATCCCATTTCTATGTTTCATGGTAAGATATAATATGATTTGCGAAGTGTTACGTATTCCTCGTCTACACTTCAAATGAATGTGAATGCCACACTTCCTCGCCGGGAAATAGCGTTTGCAGATGTCCACGTATCGTAGCAATAGAGTTCTTATGATTCTTAAAACGCGATATCGCATCTCATTTCTATGTTTCATGGTAAGATATAATATGATTTGCGAAGTGTTATGTATTCCTCGTCTACACTTCCAGTGAATGTAAATGCGACACTTCCTAGCAAAGAAATAGCGTTTGCAGATGTTTACGTATCGAAGCAATAGAGTTCAAATGCTTCTTAAAACGAGATATTGCATCTCATATCTATGTTTCATGATAAGATATAATATTCATTGCGAAGTGTAATGCATTCCTCGTCTACGATTCAAATGAATGTAAATGCGACACTTCCTTGCAAGGAAATAGCGTTTACAGATGTCTACCTATCGTAGCAATAGAGTTCTAATGCTTCTTAAAACGCGATATCGCATCTCATTTCTATGTTTCATGGTAAGATATAATATGATTTGCGAAGTGTTATATATTCCTCGTCTACACTTCAAATGAATGTAAATGCGGCACTTCCTTGCTAGGAAATAGTGTCTGCAGATGTCTAGGTATCGTAGCGATAGAGTTCTAATGCTTCCTAAAACGCGATATCGCATCTCATTTCTATGTTTCATGGTAAGATATAATATGATTTGCGAAGTGTTATGTATTCCTCGTCTACACTTCAAATGAATGTAACTGCGACACTTCCTTGCAAGGAAATAGCGTTTGCAGATGTCTACGTATCGTAGCAATGGAGTTCTTATGATACTTAAAACGCGATATCGCATCTCATTTCTATGTTTCATGGTAAGATATAATATGATTTGCGAGGTGTTATGTATTCCTCGTCTACACTTCAAATGAATGTAAATGCGACACTTCCTTGCAAAGAAATAGCGTTTGCAGATGTCTACGTATCGTAGCAATAGATTCCTAATGCTTCTTAAAACGCGATATCGCATCTCATTTATATGTTTCATGGTAAGATATAACATGATTTGCGAAGTGTTATGTATTCCTCATCTACACTTCAAATGAATGTGAGTGCGATACTTCCTCGCTAGGAAATAGCGTTTGCAGATGTCTACGTATCGTAGCAATAGCTTTCTAATGCTTCTTAAAACGCGATATGCCATCTCATTTCTATGTTTCATGGTAAGATATAATATGATTTGCGAAGTGTCATGTATTCCTCGTCTACACTTCAAATGAATGTAAATGCGACACTTCCTTGCTAGGAAATAGCGTTTGCAGATGTCTAGGTATCATAGCAATAGAGTTCAAATGCTTCTTGAAACGAGATATTGCATCTCATATCTATGATACATGATAAGATATAATATTCATTGCGAAGTGTTATGCATTCCTCGTATACGATTCAAATGAATGCAAATGCGACACTTGCTTGCAAGGAAATAGCGTTTGCAGATGTCTACCTATCGAAGCAATAGAGTTCAAATGCTTGTTAAAACGAGATATTGCATCTCATATCTATGTTTTATGATAAGATATAATATTCATTTGGAAGTGTTATGCATTCCTCGTCTACGATTCAAATGAATGTAAATGCGACACTTCCTTGCAAGGAAATAGCGTTTGCAGATGTCTACGTATCGTAGCAATAGTGTTTTTATGATTCTTAAAACGCGATATCGCATCCCATTTCTATGTTTCATGGTAAGATATAATATGATTTGCGAAGTGTTATGTATTCCTCGTCTACACTTCAAATGAATGTGAATGCCACACTTCCTCGCTGGGAAGTAGCGTTTGCAGATGTCCACGTATCGTAGCAATAGAGTTCTTATGATTCTCATAACGCGATATCGCATCTCATTTCTATGTTTCATGGTAAGATGTAATATGATTTGCGAAGTGTTATGTATTCCTCGTCTACATTTCAAATGAATGTAAATGCGACACTTCCTTGCAAGCAAATAGCGTTTGCAGATGTCTACGTATCGAAGCAATAGAGTTCTTATGATTCTTAAAACGCGATATCGCATCTCATTTCTATCTTTCATGGTAAGATATAATATTCATTGCGAAGTGTTATGCATTCCTCGTCTACGATTCAAGTGAATGTAAATGCGACACTTCCTTGCAAGGAAATAGCGTTTGCAGATGTCTACGTATCGTAGCAATAGAGTTTTTATGATTCTTAAAACTCGATATCGCATCTCATTTCTATATTTCATGGTAAGATATAATATGTTTTGCGAAGTGTTATGTATTCCTCGTCTACACTCCAAATGATTGTGAATGCGACACTTCCATGCAAGGAAATAGCGTTTGCAGATGTCTACGTATCGTAGCAATGGAGTTCTAATGATTCTTAGAACGCTATATCGCATCTCAATTCTATGTTTCACGGTAAGATATAATATGATTTGCGAAGTGTTATGCAATCCTCATCTACACTTCAAATGAATGTAAATGCGAAACTTCCTTGCAAGGAAATAGCGTTTGCAGATGTCTACGTATCGTAGCAATAGATTTCTAATGCTTCTTAAAACGCGATATCGCATCTCATTTCTATGTTTCATGGTAAGATATAATATGATTTGCGAAGTGTTATGTATTCCTCGTCTACACTTCAAATGAATGTAAATGCGACACTTCCTTGCAAGCAAATAGCGTTTGCAGATGTCTACGTATCGAAGCAATAGAGTTCTTATGATTCTTAAAACGCGATATCGCATCTCATTTCTATGTTTCATGGTAAGATATAATATTCATTGCGAATTGTTATGCATTCCTCGTCTACGATTCAAATGTATGTAAATGCGACACTTCCTTGCAAGGAAATAGCGTTTGCAGATGTCTACGTATCGTAGCAATAGAGTTTTTATGATTCTTAAAACTCGATATCGCATTTCATTTCTATATTTCATGGTAAGATATTATATGATTTGCGAAGTGTTATGTATTCCTCGTCTACACTCCAAATGATTGTGAGTGCGACACTTCCTTGCAAGGAAATAGCGTTTGCAGATGTCTACGTATCGTAGCAAAAGAGTTCTTATGATTCTTAAAACGCGATATCGCATCTCAATTCTATGTTTCATGGTAAGATATAATATGATTTGCGAAGTGTTATGCATTCCTCGTCTACACTTCAAATGAATGTAAATGCGAAACTTCCTTGCAAGGAAATAGCGTTTGCAGATGTCTACGTATCGTAGCAATAGATTTCTAATGCTTCTTAAAACGGGATATAGCATCTCATTTCTATGTTTCATGGTAAGATATAATATGATTTGCGAAGTGTTATGTATTCCTCGTCAACACTTCAAATGAATGCAAATGCGACACATCCTTGCAAGGAAATAGCGTTTGCAGATGTCTACGTGTCGAAGCAATAGCTTTCTAAAGCTTCCTAAAACGCGATATCGCATCTCATTTCTATGTTTCATGGTAAGATATAACATGATTTGCGAAGTGTTATGTATTCCTCGTCTACACTTCAAATGAATGTGAGTGCGATACTTCCTCGCTAGGAAATAGCGTTTGCAGATGTCTACCTATCGTAGCAATAGTGTTCTAATGCTTCTTAAAACGCGATATCGCATCTCATTTCTATGTTTCATGGTAAGATATAGTATGATTTGCGAAGTGTTATGTATTCCTCGTCTACACTTCAAATGAATGTAAATGCGACACTTCCTTGCTAGGAAATAGCGTCTGCAGATGTCTAGGTATCGTAGCAATAGAGTTCAAATGCTTCTTAAAACGAGATATTGCATCTCATATCTATGTTTCATGATAAGATATAATATTCATTGCGAAGTGTTATGCATTCCTCGTATACGATTCAAATGAATGTGAATGCGATACTTCCTCGCTAGGAAATAGCGTTTGCAGATGTCTACGTATCGTAGCAGTAGCTTTCTAATGCTTCTTAAAACGCGATATCGCATCTCATTTCTATGTTTCATGGTAAGATATAATATGATTTGCGAAGTGTTATGTATTCCTCGTCTACTCTTCAAATGAATGTGAACGCCACACTTCCTCGCTAGGAAATAGCGTTTGCAGATGTCTACGTATCGTAGCAATAGAGTTCTTATGATTCTTAAAACGCGATATCGCATCTCATTTCTATGTTTCATGGTAAGATATAATATTCATTGCGAAGTGTCATGTATTCCTCGTCTACACTTCAAATGAATGCAAATGCGACACTTCCTTGCTAGGAAATAGCGTCTGCAGATGACTAGGTATCGTAGCAATAGAGTTCAAATGCTTCTTAAAACGAGATATTGCATCTCATATCTATGTTTCATGATAGGATATAATATTCATTGCGAAGTGTTATGCATTCCTCGTCAACGATTCAAATCAACGTAAATGCGACACTTGCTTGCAAGGAGATAGCGTATGCAGATGTCCACGTATCGTAGCAATAGTGTTCTTATGATTCTTAAAACACGATATGGCATCTCATTTCTATGTTTCATGCTAAGATACAATATGATTTGCGAAGTGTTATCTATTCCTCGTCTACACTTCAAATGAATGTAAATGCGACACTTCCTTGCAAGGAAATAGCGTTTGCAGATGTCTACGTATCGAAGCAATAGAGTTCAAATGCTTCTTAAAACGCGATATCGCATCTCATTTCTATGTTTCATGGTAAGATATAATATGATTTGCGAAGTGTTATGTATTCCTTGTCTACACTTCAAATGAATGTAAATGCGACACTTCCTTGCAAGGAAATAGCGTTTGCAGTTGTCTACGTATCGTAGCAATAGAGTTCTTATGTTTCTTAAAACGCGATATCGCATCTCATTTCTATGTTTCATGGAAAGATATAATATGATTTGCGAAGTGTTATGTATTCCTCGTCTACACTTCAAATGAATGTAAATGCGACACTTCCTTGCAAGGAAATAGCGTCTGCAGATGTCTACGTATCGTAGCAATAGATATCTAATGCTTCTTAAAACGCGATATCGCATCTCATTTCTATGTTTCATGGTAAGATATAATATTCATTGCGAAGTGTCATGTATTCCTCGTCTACACTTCAAATGAATGCAAATGCGACACTTCCTTGCTAGGAAATAGCGTCTGCAGATGACTAGGTATCGTAGCAATAGAGTTCAAATGCTTCTTAAAACGAGATATTGCATCTCATATCTATGTTTCATGATAAGATATAATATTCATTGCGAAGTGTTATGCATTCCTCGTCTACGGTTCAAATGAATGTAAATGCGACACTTCCTTGCAAGGAAATAGCGTTTGCAGATGTCTACGTATCGTAGCAATAGAGTTTTTATGTTTCTTAAAACGCGATATAGCATCTCATTTCTATGTTTCATGGTAAGATATAATATGATTTGCGAAGTGTTATGTATTCCTCGTCTACACTTCAAATGAACGTGAATGCCACACTTCCTCGCTAGGAAATAGCGTTTGCAGATGTCTGCGTATCGTAGCAATAGAGTTCTTATGATTCTTAAAACGCGATATTGCATCTCATATCTATGATTCATGATAAGATATAATATTCATTGCGAAGTGTTATGCATTCCTCTTATACGATTCAAATGAATGTAAATGCGACACTTCCTTGCAAGGGAATAGCGTCTGAAGATGTCTACGTATCGTAGCAATAGATTTCTAATGCTTCTTAAAACGCGATATCGCATCTCATTCCTATGTTTTATGGTAAGATATAATATGATTTGCGAAGTGTCATGTATTCCTCGTCTACACTTCAAATGAATGTAAATGCGAC